>NC_080172.1:6162454-6409954 GCF_950295315.1 Erinaceus europaeus
TGCCTCCAGGGTTATTGCTGGGGCTCAGTGCCTGCACTACCAATCCACTGCTCCTGGAGGCTATTATTTCCCTCCCCCCCCCCTTGTTGTTGTTGTTATTTCTGTCGTTGTTGTTGGATAGGACAGATAGAGAAATGGAGAGAGGAGGGGAAGACAGAGAAGGGGAGAGAAAGACACCTGCAGACCTGTTTCACCGCCTGTGAAGCGACTCCCCCTGCAGGTGGGGAGCCAGGGGCTCAAACCGGAATCCTTCTGCCAGTCCTTGCGCTTTGCATCATGTGTGCTTAACCCACTGTGCCACCGCCCGGCTCCCTACGTGACACTTTCAAGGACTTTCCAAGCTATGGCAAAGGAGATGACTTCATAATTAAACATTTTTTAAAAAATTGGGATTAAAGGTTTATAAACAGTAAATACAGTTGTAGGTACAAATGTATTAAATATTAAATTTCTCAGTTTTTTGCAAGGAATTTTAACCCATCACCTTGGTTCTCTACCAGTGTGCACTAGAACCTGAAATAGCCTCCGCCTCTTGTCTTTTACTTTGGTGCAATACACCAACTCCAGACCAAGTTCTGCTTTGTGTTTTCCCTTCTGGTCTTATTTTTCAATTTCTATGAGTGAGACCATCCCATATTCATTCTTCTCTTTCTGGCTTATGGTGGTGCAGGGGATTGAACCTGGGACTCAGGCATGAGTCTCTTTGCATAATCATTATTCTATCTACCCCTGATTCACCACCCCCTTCTCTCTATATGTGTGCTGGTGCTCATGTGGGTGGTCTCGCAACAGAGGTAAGCCACTGGCTTTCCCCAACACCGATTATAGTGATTGCATGATGCAGAAAGAAATGCCAGGAGAAATTCAGGTATGAACTTCCAATTTACTCAGAGGAGGACAAAGCTTACATAGCAAAGTGGAACAAAGCATTTTTCACATATGTCAGTAATCGCAGGTTTTCAAAAAATCAGTCCCCCTACGGTGGGGAGGGCTAAGGAATGACTAGAATTGATGAGATACAAAAGGTCAAAACAATTAGTTTCCATGAGGCAAGAAATGTTAACTATCTAAAGGTGTTAAGAGAAATATGGTTGTTAAACCAGCAGAGTGAGATAAAGCAGAGAATGGCAGAGTATTGATGTAAGTCGAGATGAACAAAGAACCGGGAAGAGGTGTGTGGGGGGTCTCATTGTTATGTTATTTGCAAGGCAGTGTGGCAGAGTATTCAAGCAGGCAACCATTTGGTTTGTAGCAGGGGAATGAGCTAAGTGTTAGAAGTTGCAGTTCTCTGTGAAGCCTGAGAGACTAACAAAAGGGAATTCAAGTCCGGAAAGCGTTTCCCCGCCAAGCTCTATCCCTGAAAGGAAGAGGCTGACAGGTGGGGTTTCTTATCAGACCTCCATCTCAAGGATGGGGGAGTTCCCCTATGCTCTACCATGCTCTCACATAATCCCACATATGCGCACACATGCATACACATATATTTTTTCTCTTGGTTTTCTTCCATGAGTGGAAATTCTAGGCTTCAGGCTATGCGCGTGTCTTCATCTTTAATGAATACTGTCATGAAGTTAAGGGTCTGGCAAAGCCAAGTATTGGTGAGAATGGCATATCTGATGATTTGAAATGGTGCCTCGGTGCAGTTGTAATTTGCATTTCCCCCAGTTACTAATGGGAATGCAAACTTTTGCCTGTGTATCGGCCATTTGAGTTTTCTGTAAATCTAAAAAGGGGGCTAGGAATATGGCCCAGGAATAGAGTGCATACCTTGCATATGCCAAGGCTGTAGGGTTCGAGCCTTGGCAGTACATATAAAAAATTATGTACATATTTATGGGTGTGAAACTATATCCCTGAAATCACAACTCAATGTTAACACACTGATAATTAAAATTATTTTAAGGGGGCTCGGCGGTAGCGTACTGGATTAAGCACACATTGTACTCCCAGTTGGAGGAGCACACTCCCCGCATCTGCAGACAGTCCCTTCATAAGAGTCAAAACAGGTGTCTGTCTTTCTCGCTCCCTCTGTATCTACCCTCCTCTCTCAGTTCCTCTCTGTCCTATCTAGTAAAAAAGGGAAAAATGACCAGCAGGAGCCTTAAATTCATAGTGCTGGCACTGAGCCCCAGAGATAACCCTGGAGGAAAAAACATATATATTTCAAAAATACACACAATTTGCTTCTTTCCCTTTGCAATTTTTGCCTTTGGTTTGAGGCTGCCCTTGGCAGATGTCAGTTACCAGAGTCAGGTGCGAGCAGTCTGATTCTGCCTCCAAAGTCACAGCAGGAAACGTTTCACAAGTGCTGTCTGTTCTCACCTGCAGGGAGCTGGAGAATGCAGCCACATTGCATAGAAAGAAGTGTCCAGAGATCTGAAGTCAGCAGATGTCTCTTTTTAATGTTTAAACAGAAGACAACTTTTTAGACACAAAGCTTTCATTTTGAAATAAATCAGAACATAATTTCGCTTGAATCATTCCTTTCATAGACTTCAAATTTGTACTTAATTCCTTTCTCCTCCTGTATATCAGAAAGAACACCAGGGTATCTGTAAAATAAACAAATAAACAACACACAGTTAAGTGATACATCCGTTAAAAAGATTACTGCCTGGCTGGCTGGGAGCATCTGGTTGACCGCAAACACTACTATGAGCTAAGACCTGCTTGCCAACCCGTATGCGTGTCTCTCTTTCTCTCCCTTTCCTTGATTAATTTTTATCTGCCATATCAAAATAAAAAAAAAAAGGGAGGGGCAGACGGTAGCTTACTTGATTGAGCATGTGTTACAATGTGCAAGGACACAGATTCCAGCCCCTGGTCCCCACCTGCAGGGGGAAAGCTTCACAAGTGGTGAAGCAGGACTGCAGGTGTCTCTCTGTCTCCCTCCCTCTCTGTCTCCCCCTTACCTCTTGATTTCTGGATGTCTCTATTCAATAAATAAATAAAGATAAAAAAAAATGTAAAAAATAAAGGAAAGGAAAGGAAAAAATGGGGAGTGGTGGATCTGGATTTATTGTGTAGGTACTGAACCCAAGATAACCCTAGTGGCAATAATGAAAAAAAGAATGAAAGAGGAAAAAAGATAAGGTTCCTGACTCCGAATCAAAAGGCATCACTGATGCATAAAAGAAAAAGCATTCTCTTCCTTTTTTCTTCATAATTGTGAGACACTGTTGAGTGAATATTATGCAAACAGACCACATTAAAAAAAGTGGGAAGAGTGGGCTGGGGAGACAGCATAATGGTTCTGCAAAAACCTTCATGCCTGTGGCTCTGAGGTCCCAGATTCAGTCCCCAGCACCACCACAAGATGAACAGTGTGCTGGCATCTCCCTGTCTAAGATAAAGACAATAAAACATGTTAAAAAAAACACCTCAAATTGTTAAATTATTACAAGTCTTAAGGATTTCTGAACTTTAATCTGTAAATAAAAAACTGGTAAGAAAAAAATCTCAAACTCTGTAGAAAGTTAGAAAAGAAAAAGTGTAATTCTTCTTCCTTTTCTTTCTACTTAATTCCTCTCCTTAAAACAAAGCACCACTAGTAGTTTCATTTGTATTTCCACCCTATCTTACTCTTAGTATTGCCTGAGAAAAAGGGAAAAAGAATTTACATTGCTTAGGTGTTTAGAGAAGAACTGAAGTTACGTGCTACGTGAGGCAATCTTTTTATTTATTTAAATTTTTTTAATTTAATTTTTATTACTGGATAGAGACAGAGAAATTGAGAGGAGAAGGGCAGAGAGAGGGGAGAGAGACAGAGAGACACCTGCAGCCCTGTCTCACCAGTTGTGAAGCTTCCCCCACCCAGGTGGGGACCTGGGGCTTGAACCTGGGTCCTTGTAGCATGTATACTTAGCCAAGTACACCATCGCCTGGCCCCTCCCATGAGTCAATTTTCGCTGTTTATCTAAACATATGGACTGCCCTAATCCCCAAGTCCTTTGCTAGGACTGTGTTATCTGACCTTTTCTCCTCTCTATTTTCATGAGGCTGGTGTTCCCAGCTCCTCCTTTGTGTATGTCAGTCTGGGGGTGTTGGATGAATTTTTCAGAGATGGTCAATCATCTTGTTTCCACAGGAGCTATACCATCTTATATTCTATCAACACTGTACACAGGAGTTCCACTGTCACCATATCCTCGATAATACTTGTCCTTCTTCTTCTCTTTTTTTTAAAGACAGGCTTTTTTTTTTTTTTTTAAATTATCTTTATTGGATAGAGACAGCCAGAAATTGAGAAGGTAGGGAAGATAGCGAAGGAGAGAGACAGAGAGACACCTGCAGCCCTGCTTCCCCACGTGCCAAGCTTTCCCCCTGCAGGTGGGGACCGGGGGCTCGAACCTGGGTCCCTGAGCACTATAACATGTGCACACAACATGTGCGCCACCACCCGGCTCCCAAAGACAGGCTTTTGAAACAATAGCCGCACTCTTATTTTTCACTCTTATGTTTATGAGGAGTTGAGCGACCTAAATGCCTACTGACAGAAGATGAGTTAACCAGATGTGGTACATATATGCAGCGTGCTACTATTCAGCCACAGAAATAAAGTAACTGGGGACCAGCTGGTGACATACTTGGTTGGCCACTCATGGGCCACAGCGCAAAGACTCAGGTTGAAGCTTCCAGTCCCCATCTACTGAGGGAGTTTCATGAGCAGGGAAGCTGCTCTGATAGTGACTTTCTTTCTTTCTCTCCCTCCCCCTTCCCTCTGGATTTCTCTCTGTCTCTATCCAGTAAACAGTAAACTAATTAAAAAGAAAGTTCAGTATATGCCACAGCCTGGATAGACTTGGAGGATATTCCACTAAGTAAAAATAGTCACAGAGAGACAAAGACAATGTAATTTTATTTTGATGAGGTACCTACACTAGTGAAACTACTAGGAACAGAGTGGAAAGATGGGTGGCAGGGCTTGGAGCAGGAAGAAGAAAGGAGCTGCTATTCAGAGAAGGTCAAGTTTCAATTGTGAGCGATGCATGACTTAGAAAATGTGCTGCACATTATGGCATTCAAGGACCCAGGTTCAACCCCCTGGTCCCCACCTGCAGGCGGAAGGCTTCACAAGTGGTGAAGCAGTGTTACAGGTGTCTCTCTCCCTCTATGTCCCCTCTCAATTTCTCTGTTTCTATCCAATAATATATATTAACTTTGGTCCATACTCCCAGAGGGATAAATGTTAGGAAAAGATGACCAGAGGGTTCTGAACTCCAATTCCATCAGGACCTGGAAAGAAAAGTGTGGAAAGACACTCAGAAGTAGTAGGTGTGACTTAGAAAGGAAGAGAAAGTTTCACAAGTGGTGAAGCAGGGCTGCAGCTGTCTCTTTGTCTCTCTATCTCCCCCTTTCTCTCAATTTCTGGCTGTCTCTACCCAATAAATAAATAAAGATACAAAAAAGTAATAATAAAAAATAAAAAAAGGAAGTCTCTTCCTTTCATTTTTCTTATGCAGGACCATAGGGGGGAAAAAAGGGCAAATATATGTAAATAGAGAGAGTTATAAATCTTGGGAGATTAGTTTCTAATGGAGGGAGTGGGGACACAGAACTCTGGTGGTGGGAAAGGTGTGGAATTATACTCCTGTGATCTTAGAATTTTGTAAATCAATATGAAATCACAAGTAAAAATTAAAAAAAAAATTCGCTGTACAACAGCGAATTTTTGTAATATCTGTAATATCTGTAATCAGTAGCACAGTATTGTACTGAATACATTTGAGTCTTAGATCTTACATTGCACACTTACCAGAAAAAAAAAACAAACCTGTTTTCCAGTGAAAAAACTACCACCAACAACAAAGACCAGGCTCCCCACTGAGGGCTGGTCTAACCAGTCCTAACACGAATTTGAAAGGATGTATGTGCTTGCTTTTTTACTGAAGCATTATTTACAACAGCCAAGAACAGGAAACAACGTAAGTGCCATCAACTTACAAGTAGATCAAGTTGTGGCTAATGTATGGGATGGACGATGATTCTACTATAGTAGGGATGAAACCCTGTCGTCATTGGTGTTGATGTGGGTAGACTTAAAAGGGAATGACCTGAATTGAGATAAACCAGAAGGGGGAGATGATAAACACCTCACTCATGCCTAGTATGCCTATGTAGAAAACAAACGAAGGAACCAAGATAAAATTTAATCAACTTTTGGATTCTAAATCTAATTAGTGGTTACCAGAAGGGGAAGGAAAAGGCTGTGTGTGTGTGTGGGGGGGCTTCAGAGGGGTACAAGTGTTGATCTTTCTTTCTTTCTTTGCCTCCAGGGTTATTGTTGGGGCTTGGTGCCAGCACTAGGAATCCCCTGTTCCTGGCAGCCATTCCCCCCTCCCCCGTTTTATTGGCTAGGACAGAGAGAAATTGAGAGGGGAGGGGAAGACAGAGAGGAAGAGAGACAGACACCTGCAGACCTGCTTCACCGCCTGTGTCATTCCCCCCTCCCCATGGCAGGTGAGGAGCTAGGGACTCAAACCTGGAACCTTGAGCGGGTCCTTGGGCTTAGTGCTATGTGCGCTTAACCAGGCATAGCACCGCACAGCCCCCTAAACGCTGATTTTTCAATGATGCACGCCTGAAACATTTGCAATGTCATCCTGTGACACTTCACTTAAATAAACCAAGTCTTTCCAACCTGCTTTAAGTCGCTTATTGACAAAGGACATCTCTACCACTGCTATCTATCTATCCATCCATCCATCCATCCATCCACCCATCCATCCATCCATTTTTCTTTTACCTTCCTTCCTTCCTCTCTAGCTTCCATCCTTCCTTTGAAGATCTGCTTATTTAAGGGGTGCTTACTGGCTTGCAGTGTAGTCTCTAGCACACAGGCACAACCTCTCACCTCCTCTTGGTTGGTGTCCAGGAGACACAATAGGATCCCAGTGTCTCCCTGATTCACTCCTGTCCCCTCTGGTCCTTCCCCACGAAGAGCCAGAACAGTGTCACTTTCATTTTAGAACCTTCTGGAAGTCTGAGTTGGGTTCCCCTGTACTAGCTGTTGCTGGTCCCTGGAAATCTCTTTAATGCTCTCTGCATAGCTGGCTTTTAGCTATTTAGAGCGAGTGAGAGATCTTTTTTTTAAAGACAAGACCAAGGGGTCCGGACAGGAGCGCAGTGGGCTAAGTGCATATAGTACGAAGCATAAGGACTGGCTTAAGGATCCTGGTTCAGGCTCTTGACTCCCGACCTGCAGGGGGGGGGGGGGGAAATGCTTCACAAGTGGTGAAGCAGGTCTGCAGGTGTCTTTCTCTCTCCCTCTCTATCATCTTCCCCCTCCTCTCTCAGTTTTTCTCTGTTCTATCCAAAAAATTGAAGGGGAGGAAAAAAAGGCCACAGAAGCAATGGCTTTGTAGTGCAGGCAGCAAGCCGTAACCCTAGAGACAAAGACAAACCAACCAGAGTCCTACTGTTTATAATGTGCATTTCCCCAGCTCCAGCTCCGGCTCCAGGACCTTGCACTTGGCAAAGCAGACAGTCTAGTGAGTGAGCTATCTCCTGGCACTCACACATCACTGTTTAGAGCCTATATATATATATTTTTTTCTTTTTCTTTTTACTAGAGCACTGCTCAGCTCTGGTTTATGGTGGTACAAGGGATTGAACCTGGGACTTTTATAACCTCAGGCACGAGAGTCTCTTTATAACCATTATTCTACCTCCCCCCACTAGAGCCTAAACTTTATCTGCCACATTAAAATGTTTCAGTTTTCCACATAATTCTTGGATGTTTATCATTGGCCACTCTGTCCTACTACAAAGTGTCACATTTGTTGAGCAGGGAAGGAATCTGCCTGAGTAAACACTGTCTTCTCAGCGCCCAGGGCAGCATGATGCTACATAGGAATCTCATACTCTTCTCTCTAGATAGCAGTAAAATCTTTAGAACCTGTAGAGCCCCAAGATTGTTAAAGGATTGTATCTGTCTATAAAACACATTATTGCGGGAGTCGGGCGGTAGCGCAGCGGGTTAAGCACAGGTGGCGCAAAGCTCAAGGACCAGCATAAGGAGCCTGGTTCGAGCCCCCGGCTCCCCACCTGCAGGGGAGTCACTTCACAGGCAGTGAAGCAGGTCTGCAGGTGTCTGTCTTTCTCTCCCCGTCTCTGTCTTCCCCTCCTCTCTCCATTTCTCTCTGTCCTATCCAACAACAATGACATCAATAGTAACTACAACAATAAAACAACAAAGGCAACAAAAGGGAATAAATAAAATAAAATAAAAACACATTATTGCCCTGAATTCAGTGTGAAGAGACATAGTCATTTCTATAATTCTTAAAATTGCAACTTGAAAGTGGTTCTGATTAGTTAATAAAACTTACTCTGGGAGAAGTCTGTAGTTCTTCAAATCAATTTCTGGAAAAAATGTATCACATTCAAATTCTTGTAGGATTCTTGTCACGAATAGTCTAATATGGCCCGGTCTGTTCATGACTTCCTTCGAAATCAAAACACAACACATCAGTTTCTTTATTATTATTATTATTATTTTTTAGTTAGCCACAAATTATTTTAAGTCCCATTGGGAATGGCAGACAATTGCTTCGTCTTTTTGTTCTTTATTTTATATGATAGGACAGAGAGAAACTGAGAGTGGAAGGGGAGACAGAGAGGAAGAGAGAGGGACAGACACCTGCGGACCTGTTTCACTCCTCAGGAAGGTGCAGGTGAGGAGCAGGGCTTGAACCTGGGTCCTTGCATATACATATGCTTACCTGGGTACACCACCGCCTGGCTTCCTATCAGTTCTCTCTCTCTCTCTCTCTCACACACACACACACACACACACACACACACACACACACACACCCATCATCTGTGTTTGCTTTAACTATAAGGTATAATGTATTAAATATATGTACATAAGCTGTTACCTCCAAAGTCTGCTTGAGTTGAGAATAACACCCATCATTGTCAAGACTTATGAGAAATGTGTTTCAAGACAGATTCTGGTCTCTCGTCTCCATTTGGACACAAACTTTTTGTTTTGTCTGTTTTTTAGTATTCAGTTTTGTCTGTTTTCTTTGGTTGTTCAGAATCCCACATTATCTAGTGGCTTTTCATGGAAAAATGGACACTTGTATATCCAGAGAAGACAGTTTCATTGTGAGCGGTTACTCATACAATGGACATCCTAAGGGCATCCATGAAATTTAAGACGGTCATCTAACAGGAGATAGTTACAGTGACAGTAGATGATTTAT
The DNA here is from genome assembly GCF_950295315.1 of Erinaceus europaeus. Lineage (NCBI taxonomy): Eukaryota > Metazoa > Chordata > Mammalia > Eulipotyphla > Erinaceidae > Erinaceus > Erinaceus europaeus. The sequence goes on from NC_080172.1 coordinate 6,171,667, forward strand.
TCTGACTCTTACTGCTAATGATTATATTTGGCCTTCTATTTTACTGGCTAAAGTTTTATTGATAGCAATGAATGTCTTAAAGTTCTGAAGGGATTAAAAATCAATAAAGGTTCTATTTGCAGCTTCAAGAAAGAAAAGAACTCTTGTTCTTCAAATAGCTTATAGGAAAATTGCACACCTGTACATTTTTAGGTGTTTATCAGAAAAGTTCCTAAGACGGGAATAGCATGAAATTCTCTTTCTACTTTCAAAGCTTCCATTGAACTTATTTCACACTGAAAGAGAGATAAGCCGGAGGGTCAGGCCAGTGCCCGCAGCATCAGGTGTCAAAGCAGGCTGCGTAGGCATGACCATCTTTTGCTCTACCGGTTGAGCTACCGTCCTGGTCACATGTTCTACTTTTAATGCCTCAGTTTCTCTCAGATCACTCATTCTCTTACACCAATGAAGCAAATATTGCACCAACTCTTACTGTACTAACAATTAGAAGCCATTTACAAAAGTAAGCCAGTATGTCTAATTTGGTCACGAGACCCAGTCTTAACGTGCTCTACAAGCTACTGTGACAAGAGGTGGGTGAGTGCTACCAAATGATCATCCTGGGGCCAAGCGGTGGCGCTTTTGGTGAAGTGTGCACATTACAGTGCACAAGGACCTGGGTTCAAGCCCCTGGTCCCCACCTGCAGGGGAAAAACTTCACAAGTGGTGAAGCAGGGCTGCAGGTGTTTTTCTTGCCTTCTCTATCTCCACCTCCCCTCTCAATTTCTCTGTTTCCATCCAATAATAAATAGTAAAAAACACAATAAAATAAAAAAGATTAAAAAATGAAACAAGGGGGTTGGGTGGTAGCATAGTGGATTAAGATCATGTGGTGTGAAGTGCAAGGATCGACTTTCTTCTTCTTCTTCTTCTTCTTCTTCTTCTTCTTCTTCTTCTTCTTCTAGCGTTTGCCCTTCTTCCGTAGCCAGTCAACAGCGTCAGGTTGAGCCTGATGTCAAGTTTCGAGACCTCCTTTGAATCTGGAGAGGTGGTTGACTCTGTGGGTCATAGTCTGTCTGGAGCCGCAGGGGCAGTTCTGGTCGTCTCTGGCTCCCCAGCGATGGAACATAGCGGCGCACCGGCCATGGCCTGTTCGATAGCGATTGAGGAGGGCCCGATCATAACGTGCTAGGTCAAAGCCGGGTTGACGCCTGCAGGGGTCTGTGATGAGGTGTTTGTTCTTGACCTCAGCTGACTGCCAGCTCTGTTTCCAAGAGACTGGAACAGAGAAGTTCAGTGTAGGCGTAGGGGACCAGATTGGGTGACGAGACGTCAAGCGTTGGACAGGGTGGGCGAAGATATCCGCGTATATTGGCAGGTCCGGTCGAGCGTACACGTGGGAAATGAACTTAGATGATGCCGCATCCCGACGAATATCTGGCGGGGCGATGTTGCTAAGAACTGGCAGCCATGGAACTGGGGTGGAACGGATGGTTCCAGAAATGATCCTCATGGAGGAATATAATTTGGAATCGACCAAGTGGACATGGGGGTTACGGAACCATACTGGGGATCGACTTAAGGATTGACTTAAGGATCCCGGTTCCAGCCCCCGGCTCCCCACCTGCAGGGGAGTCGCTTCACAGGCGGTGAAGCAGGTCTGCAGGTGTCTGTCTTTATCTCCCCCTCTCTTCATTTCTCTCTGTCCTATCCAACAACAAGGACATCAATAACAACAATAGTAACTACAACAATAAAAAAAAGGCAACAATTTACAGATCCACACCACGCCCACCACCCAAGTTTAAGAACTTCCTTTTTATATTTTATTCAGTCTCTATGATAGTCTACAAAACAAGTAATTCCAACTGACAACACAGCTTAGAAGTAGAGATACATGCTTCCATTAATCATGCTTATTTTTTATTTCTATTTTTTTCAAAGATCTTATTTAATTTATTAATGAGAAAGATAGGAGAGAAAGAACCAGACATCATTCTGGTACATGTGCTGCTGGGGATTGAACTCAGGACTTCCTACATGACAGTCCAACACTTTGTGCCACCTCCCAAACCACTCTATTATGTTTTTTTTTTTTTTTTTCCTCCTCCAGGGTTATTGCTGGTCTCGGTGCCTGCACCATGAATCCACCGCTCCTGGAGGCCATTTCCCCCCCCCCTCCTTTTGTTGCCCTTGTTGTAGCTTCGTTGTGGTTATTATTATTGCCCTTGTTGATGCAATTCGTTGTTGGATAGGACAGAGAGAAATGGAGAGAGGAGGGGAAGACAGAGAAGGGGAGAGAAAGATAGACACCTGCAGACCTGCTTCACCGCCTGTGAAGCGACTCCCCTGCAGGTGGGGAGCCGGGGGCTCGAACCGGGATCCTTACGCCGGTCCCTGCGCTTTGCGCCACATGCGCTTAACTCGCTGTGCCACCGCCCGACCCCCTATTATGTTAAGTCATGTTTTTTTCTCTCTCTCTTTTAATATTTATTATTTATTTCCTTTTGTTGCCCTTGTTTTTTATTGTTGTAGTTATTATTAATGTTGTTACTGGATAGGACAGAGAGAAATGGAGAGAGGTGGGGAAGACAGAGAGGGGGAGAGAAAGATAGACACCTGCAGACCTGCTTCACCGCCTGTGAAGCGACTCCCCTGCAGGCGGGGAGCCAGGGGCTCAAACCGGGATCCTTAAGCCGATCCCTGCGCTTTGCGCCACGTGCGCTTAACCCGCTGCGCTACCGCCCGACTCCCCTTTATTATGTTTTTTAAGTTTAGTTGGCAGTGAAACTGAAAGAAAGGTAAACCGTACGAATCCACAGATAACTACACTTACCTTGTAAACAGAACTGCCTCCTATTATCCAGACCCTGTCTACTTTGTTTGTAAGTTCTGGTTGATCAATCAGTTTTAAAGCATCATCCAAACTTTTGGCAAGAAAATGGGCTCCTTGTGGAGGTTCCCTAAGGTCAAAAGATAATTACATGTAATTTCTATACAACTCATTTTTACTAGTCAAATAGTCTGCATGTGATTTATAAAACCATCATAAATATGGATTCTTCTAACAAATCTAGTATCATGACCTTTGACTAAGAATTTAACCTACATTTGTATACTGACCAACATGAACTTTAAAAAGCTACTTTTTGTATCTCATTAGTACTACGATGGAAATAAATCGGAGAGACAGTAGTTGACCCTAGAGGCATTGGGTAAGTTTGCCAGACGAGGCACAGACAGGACAACTTTCTGGGGGTGATGGTAAGGCTCTGTGTTGATAGAGAGTTAGCTAATTACAACAAACATTTTTTTTTTTTTTAAATTTGTAAATAGTATCTTTACCTATTGGGTAGAGACAGCCAGAAATCGAGAGGGAAGGGGGAGATAGAGATGGAGAGACAGAGAGACACCTAGAGCACTGAAGCACTACTCTCAAAGCTTTCCCCCTGCAGGTGGGGACCAGGAGCTTGAACCTGGGTCCTTGCACATGGTCATGTGTGCGCTCAAACAGGTGCGCCACCACCCGGCCTCCAGCTGCGTGTTTTTTTTTTGACAACACACACTTGTCAGATGTATCCTCCGGGGTTGTAGATTTCATGAGGCTGGGATGCTTCATATGTACACAGTCTTGGGCTTCTCTTCCCAGCACCTCCACGTACACGAGACACATGAGACTTGTCTATCAAAAAGTACGTAATGCTTATCCCCAAAGAAGAAAAAACTGAACTAAATGTCAACTACAGGATTCACAAGATAGCTCACGCGGGAGGTACCTTTCTGGCCCTGTGTGTGACTTAGTTCGCCTCTAAGCCCCAATGCGGTGAGGAGGGGACCATATGCTAACTCCCCCACCTTGTCTCTATCTTTTCCCGTTCCTTATTTTTTAAAAAATATTTTATTTATTAATGAGAAAATAGGAGGAGAGAAAGAGCAAACATCACTTGGGTACATGTGCTGCTGGGGACTGAACTCAGGACCTCATGCTTGAAAATCTGATGCTTTATCCACTGTGCCACCTCCTGGATCTATGAAAAAAAAAAAAAGAGTCCACTTGGAGTTGTGTGGGTATGTGAAGTCATGGTAAGGGGGTAAGATTAAGGAAAGAAAGCACAGTGATAATCAACATGACCTTCCTGATAACATATAAGGGGAGGGGACAACTTGCCAAAGTGGCAAAGGTTGGAGGAGCTGGACTTAATATTTGTAAGCTATGTTCTGTGTATCAGAAACTAAACATACAGCATTTCAGTTCATTCTTGAAATTATCCTAAGATTTTGTCACTGCTAGTTCCAGTTAGCAGTTAGAGAAACTGAGTGCCAGCAAGACTTAGGATGGTTGAAATTACAAAGTTACTAAGTATTAGATGCATACCAGCTCAGCAAATCTCCTCAAAGTGTGTGAGCAAGACTTAGGATGGTTGAAATTACAAAGTTACTAAGTATTAGATGCACACCAGCTCAGCAAATCTCCTCAAAGTGTGTGAATCTCTAAGATCTGGGAGTAAGTTGTATCTTTAAGAGGAGGAACTTTTTTTTTTTTCTTTCTTTTCTTTAGTCTTTATTTATTTGACAAGACAGAGAAATTGAGAGGGAAAGGGATGATAGAGAGGGAGGGACACCTGCAGCCCTGCTTTATCATTTGTGAACATTTTTTTTTCTAGTGTGTTAATTTATTAGAACTAGAATTAAAGACCCAGTATTTTCTCTCCTAGGGATTCTTTTATCCAAAGGCAACAAAAACACCTACCCAAAGTGATCTATGCAGTAGGTGTTCAGGATATATCTAGAACTGACCAGTAAGTAGGGAGGCAGAAAGACAAGATATATACTCTACAATTTTTCCCATTATTTATCTTTTGCCTCCAGAGTTATTGCTGGGGCTTGGTGCCTGCACTATAATCCACTGCTCCTGGCGGCCATTTTTTCCCCCACTTTATTGGATAAGACAGAGAGAAACAGAGAGGAGGAGGTGGCGCAGTGGGTAAAGCACTGGACTCTCAAGCATGAGGTCCTGAGTTCAATCCTTGGCAGCACATGTACAAGAGTGATGCCTGGTTCTTTCTCTCTCTCCTCCTTTCGCATTAGTAAATAAAATATAAAAAAAATTTAAAAAGAGGAGATAGAGAAAAGATAGTCACTTGCAGACCTGCTTCACCACTTGTGAAGCAACCCCCCCCCCCCCCCGCGCCGCTGCAGGTGGGGAGCGGGAGCTTGAATTTGGATCCTTATGTCAGTCCTTGTGCTTTGTACTGTGTGCACTTAGCCCAGTGTGCCACCGCCCAGCCCCCCCCCGTTATTTATTTTTCATTATTTTTTTTCTGCCTTAAAAAAAAAAAAAGCCCAATGCATCAACTGATGATGTATGTGAACACATAAGAAACAAGCAGACCCAATTACGTACACCACAGGGCTCATATAGCAGAAATTAAGATGCATCACTTGGGGAGATTTGCTGGCTCAACTGAGCATACCCCCCAATGCGATGTCTTTGTTTTAGCACCAGTTAGCCATAAAAACACTTCGGTAGCGTTTGATGGACCATTAAAGACTTTATGGGGATGACAGTACTATGTCTGCATTTGGACTGTACCAAGTGAAGGGACACTCACAATACCGTAGCCACCAGCAGAAAAAGAACAGGAGAAGATCGAGGCAGATGTTGAGATGTGCATTAATGTTTTAAAAAAAATGTTTATTTTTAATTTTAAAGTTATCTTTATTTATTTTGATAGAGACAGCCAGAAATCAAGAGGAAGAGGGGATACAGAGAGGGAGAGAGACAGACACCAGCAGTACTGGTTCACCACTTGTGAAGCTTTCCCCCTGCGGGGGGGGGGGGGGTAGGGAGGGAGGGCGCTGAGGGCTTTAACCCAAGTCCTTGCACACTGTAACGTGCACACTGTAACGCGCACACTGTAACTTGCACACTGTAACGCGCGCACTGTAACTTGCACACTGTAACGTGCACTGTAACTTGCACACTGTAACTTGCACACTGTAACATGCACACTGTAACGTGCACTGTAACTTGCACACTGTAACGTGCACACTGTAACATGCACACTGTAACGTGCACACTGTAACGTGCACACTGTAACGTGCACACTGTAAAGAGGAATGGGGATCAAATACAGAGTAAATGATGTGGACAGCACGGGGACGGTCAAAGCAGTGCAGCTGCATTTAGTGGTAGTTGTAATGCTATTAACCAATCCTAAATCCCCACTCCTAATACCCCCAGGTTCGTTCTTCCTTTTAATTTTTATTTACAAAATGGAAATATTGATAAGACCATAGGATAAGAGGGGCACAACTCCACACAGTTCCCACCACCAAACTGCATAGCCCATCCCCTCCCCTGATAGCTTTCCTGTTCTTTTTTTCTTTCAATTTTTTTTTTTTTTTTTTTTTTTTTACCAGAGCACTGTGAGCTCTGGCTTATGGTGGTGCAGGGGATTGAACCTGGGACTTTGCAGCCTCAGGCATGACAGTCTCTTTGCATAACCATTATACTATCTACCCCTGCCCAGCTTTCTTATTCTTTATCCCTCTGGGAGTATGGACTCCGGGTCATTATGGGGAACAGAAGGTGGGAGGTCTGGCTTCTGTAACTGCTTCCCCCAGCTTATTTCTCGGCAGCAAGAATTATCAACTTCGTGTTGGACTGGAGGAAGAGAAAAGTCTTAGCAGAGGTCACTGGGAGACGCTCCTCCTCAGCATCTCTAGGACCACTTCAGTCATTTGAAAAATCGAACTTCAGGCAGTGGTTAAGGAAAGACAAGTATGGGGGTTTGGGAGACAGCTTATCTGGTAAGGAGTACACTTTGTGATCTGTGAGGACCCAGGTTCCAGCCCTCGCTCCCACATGGAGAGCACCATGCAGGAGAAATGTTTATGGTTGACGAATAGTTGCTGTATTCTCTTTCTCTCTCTCCTCCCATCTAAAAGGAAGCAGAGAAACCATGCAGCAGTTAAGCCCAGGAATGCTGCCTATACAGACACAAACAGGATACAAAGCATTATTTGGGGGCTGGGGAGGTAGCATAATGGTTATGCAAAAAGATGTTCATGCCCGAGGTACCGAAGGTGTCTGGCTCAGTCCCCTTTTAGCGCTACTAAAAGCCAGAGTCAAGCAGTGCTTTGATGTCTGTCCATCCATCTATTAAAATAGCTTATTTGGATACTGTACTATTTTGTTATGTGAGTGACCCAGGTTTAGGTCTGGCCCCTACTACATGAAGAAAGTTTTAGTGCTGTAGTCTCTCTCTTCCTCTCTCGTATCATTCCCGATGGATAAATAAAATTAAAAAAAAAAAAAAAGGAATAATAGTGCACAGATGTCTAGTTTGTAGGTCCCCTTACTCATTCAGGGCTGAGTCCAGAGAGGACAGCCACTTCATACTGGCAAGACTCATTACATACACATTTTGGTTTTATGTGAAACTGAACAAAGTTATTAATACTACTGTATATAACTAGGGGCTAGGCAGTGGTGCACCTGGTTGAGCGCTCACTTTACAGTGTGCAAGGACCCAGGTTCAAGCCCCTGGCCCCCACCTGCAGGAAGGAAGCTTCACAAGTGGTGAAGCAGGGCTGCAGGTGTCTCTGTCTCTCTCCCTCTCTATCACCCCCCTCCCTCTCAATTTCTGGCTGTCTCTTTCCAATAAATAAAGATAATTTTAAAAATACATAGAAAAAAGTTATATTCATACTGTTTTTTTTGTCTTTTTAAAGTATTTTATTTATTTTAAGAGAGATGCAGAGAGAGAAAGACACAGAGAGAAACACAGGAGCCCGGTTCAGCTCTGGCTTATGGTGGTGCGGGGGATTGAACCTGGGACTTTGGAGCCTCAGGCATGAGAGTCTCTTTGCATAGCCATCATGCTGTCTCCCTCCACCCCACACTGGTTTTCCTGTAATACTGACCGCCATAAGAAACGGAACATGATTTTCTTGTCATAATACTTACTTGAGTTCTCTACTGAGAACTAAATTAATTCTGTCCTTTAAAGGCCGGTTTTTCTCTGGTATGGAGAACCAGGTCTTCCTACCCATGATCACCAAATTCTGTTTGCCTGTAAGACCACAAAGAAAAAAAAATCATATTTTGGGAATATGTATTATTGGAAATACATGTATTATTTTCAAATATGCATGAATGCCAACAGTGACCTCTAGTGGGTGTGCATGAAAAATGAAAATTTAAAAAGAATTTTACCTAAACATAGTAACAGATTTCCCTTTTGCTTTGATTCTGAATCAAGTATATTCAAATTGAATGCACGCTATTATACTAAGCAAGCCCTAAAATCATCTGTGTTTTCCTGGGGAGGAGGGGGAGAGAACGAGAGACAGAGAGAAGGGAAAGAGATCTCTGTAACACTACACCAGTTTGGGAAGCTTCTCAAATACAGGTAGGGAATAGGGACTAGGGGCTTGAACCCATGTCTTCATGTATAAGTTTTTATTAAATCAAGCTCTGATCAGTTCTGGCTTAGGGTGGTATAAGGGACTGGACTTAGAACTTCAAAGCCGCAGGCATGAGAGTCTCTTTGCGTAACCATTATGCTAACTACCCCTGGCATGTATGATAACTTGCACTCACTGGTACACCATCACCAGGTCCGGAGTGATTTACTTTAGCTATCTACAAAATGGTCCTGACAGTTATTGCTGCTGCTAGTGCTGCTGTGGGAATTGAATAGTTACTGCCGCGCTACCTAGTCCAGCTATTGGGTGCTGTCACATCTGCTGGATACACGACCGTCATATTCATGCACTTTGTACATTAGTAGTGGCTCTTTTAAAGACAACTGCTGAACATTTTGCATGACTTGCAACACTTTGAGTTGTACCTTTATCTTCTTTCAAGTATAATGTGCCTGTAACAGCCTTTTATATAGGCCTGGCCAGATAGTGTGGCTCCTTCCTCTGTGCTCAGGCTTGAGTCTGGCCCTCACCAATAAACAAAAAGCCAAAGAACTTCATATATATATAATTTTAATAATCAGTTTAATTACTTAGAAGAAAACACCAGCTATTGGGATCAAAGGTGACCCGCTGGGCTAGGAGTATTCTCCACCTTTGGATTCCTTCTCCTTGATTATCTTTTTTCCCTCCCCTCCAAAGGCCCCTAGGTTCCCTGTGCCTGAAATGATCCTTGATAGCCTTCCTCCTCCAAGAACATAAACTAGTCATCGTTACAATTGCACAGTATTCTGAACTCCTTTATCTTTCACATCACCAAGAGTCTCCAACTGAAAACCCACCGTGCATTCCTGCCGCCACCTACAGAATTGATCTCCAAATCGAGTATTGTATACACAAATTGCTTCTCTGTGCTCCTCTCCATTCTCCCAGCGGCTATTTCAAATGCAGACTCTGGGTTTCTTTTTCTTAATTTTTTTTATTTTTAAAATTTTCTTTATTCTCCCTTTTGTTGCCCTTGTTGTTTTTATTGTTGCAGTTATTATAGTTGTTGTTAGGGCAGAGAGAAATAGAGAGGGGAGGGGAAGACAGAGAGGGGGAGAGAAAGACAGACACCTGCAGACCTGCTTCACCGCCTGTGAAGCGACTCCCCTGCAGGTGGGGAGTTGGGGGCTCGAACCGGGATCTTTATGCCGGTCCTTGTGCTTTGCGCCATGTGAGTTTAACCGGCTGCGCTACCGGCAGACTCCCTTTTTTAAAATTTTTAATTATTGGACAGAGACAGCCAGAAATCAGAAGAGGGAAGGGAGTGGTGGTGGTGACAGAGATGGAGAGAGAGACGGAGAGACAGTTGCAGCACTGTTTCACCACTTACAAAGCTTTCCCCCTGCAAGTGGGGATCAGGACCTCGAACCCGGGTCCTTGCTTATTGTAACATGCGCAGTCAACCAGGGGTGCCTGCACCTGGCCCCTAGCCTCTGGTTTCTAATATCCTCTCTCTCTTTCTTTTTAAACTTTATTTATTTGATAGAACAGAGAAATTCAGAAGGAAGGGTATAGAGACAGGCAGAGACAGACACCTCCGAGTGAAGCTTTCCCCCTGCAGGCAGGGACCCGGGCATGATGCTGGGTCCTGTGTGCTATGATGTCTGAGCTTAAGCTGGTGTGCCACTGCCCAGCCCCCAACGCTCACTCTCCTTCACCAAGCCTCCTCCTCCACCTTAGAGCACTGGAACCTCTTTTCTTCCCCTGAGGACAACCTCTGTCACCAGTGCCCAGATCTTCTGTGGCAGACCAGCTAGGCCCATTGCGTTTCCTTCCCAGCTGTCCAATCTGGCCAACACCTCCAATTTTACCCGAACACACACAAAATTCCAAACAGCTTTTTTCTTCTATTTTTTTTTTTTTCTTATTCCTCTCCCCAAAGAGCATACATGCACCTTGCAAACTGCACAAGATAAACACAAAAGATCCCAAGTCAACATGGAAAGTGTCAGGTAAGCAACAGTTGCATGGGCAACTTGACCCCCATAAATAAGACCTTTTGGTGAGATCGCAAATCCTCTGTTGGTATGCATGAGACCCCTTCTGTTTCATTTGGTTTAAATCCCCCCTGCTTAACACTATTCTATTTACATAACCACTTCATTCTATTTACATAACCATTGTTAACAAGTTCCACCCTCCCTCCAGGGCATTTGTGGTTCAGTGATAGGATTCTTGCCTAATCTGCCCCCTCTTTGTCACACTCTGATTTTCACCAGTCACTTTTCTCTCCACCCTCTCTATGTCACATCCTGTTTCCACCTTACTTGGCAAGTATATATAAAGACAGCATTGTGAGTTTTACAGTACTTTACCTTGAGTTTAGCTTAGCTTAGCTCGTCTTAGATTGTGCTGCGTCCTGCATGAATAAAGAGATACTGCCTACAACCCAGCCATGAGTCCCGGGTCGTCTATTACCAGCCCGTGAAGCCAGCCCGGTGAAAACAACATAACCCATCGAAAACAACAATCCTCCACAAACTCCACGTTACCTTCTACTGAGGGGGTTGAGGTCATTGTTCGAAAATGCTTGAATTCATTTCTGCAAGTTAGAGAAACGTAGAGTTACTGAGGGTGGGTGGGCTGGGTGGTAATACAGCTGGCTGAGTGCACATGCTACAACGTGCAAGGCTCTGGGTTCAGTCCCCAGGCCCCCAGTCCCCAGCTGCAAGGAGCAAAGTTTCACCCGTGGTGAAGCAGGGCTGCGGGTGTCTCTCTCCCTGTCTGTCTCCCCGGTCCTCTTGATTTCTGGCTGTCTCGATCCAATACACAAAGACAATTAAAAAATTAAATAATACCTGAGATTCAACTCTTTTTTATTTGCTGTGGCCTTGCATTGATTTTTCTCTTATTTATACTCAATATAGAAAGACCTCTTTAAATTGTTTTTCAAATCAGCGATTTGATACTGATTTACAAAATTACATGTCAACAGGGGAATAATTCTACACCCACCAGAGTTCCCACCACCAGAGTTCTGAGTCCCTAGTCCCTCCCAAGGCTGCAGGCAGGGCTTAACCGTCATCTCTACAGCTGTCTACATTGGCACATATTTGCCCCCTTTCCTTCCAGTCCAGCCCTCTTCCCTTCCAAGCCACACATCACCCTATTACTACATCCAAATATTTCTCCCCTTCTCAGCCCCTCTCTCTGGGGGACCTGGTGGAGCTGGACTTCAGAGCCCTCTTCTCCTCTTCCTCCTGTGACTTCTTTCCCACTGAGAATATGGGTCAAAGTTGTTTAAAACTACCTGGCACAATGACATATACCTTAAATGTTTTTTTTTTTCATTTATAAAAGTTGGTAAGACTACAAATGTAAGATTTTATTTATTCATGAGAAAGATAGGAGGAGAAAGTAAGAACCAGACATCATTCTGGCACATGTGCTGCCAGGGATCGAACTCAGGACCTCATGCTTGAGAGTCCAAAGCTTTACCACTGCGCCACCTCCCGGGCCATGAGACTTCAAATTTTAAGGTTTCCAAGGTGGGCAGTTTGGCACTATACTTCAGAATTTAAAATACATATATCCCCCTAGGCAGAGAGACCTCACCAATGTGTTCCAAAGTCTCAGTGCAAGGACTGGTGTAAGGATCCCGTTTGAGCCCCCGGCTCCCCACCTGCAGGGGAGTCGCTTCACAGGCGGTAAAGCAGGTCTGCAGGTGTCTGTCTTTCTCTCCCCTTCTCTGTCTTCCCCTCCTCTCTCCATTTCTCTCTGTCCTATCCAACAACGATGACATCAATAACCACAACAATGTTAAACAACAAGGGCAACAAAAGGGAAAATAAATATTAAAAAAATTTAAAAAAAAAGAGGCTGGGGGGATGGATCTACCTGCCAACACCCATGTTCACTGTAGAAGCAATTACAGAAGCCAGACCTCCAACCTTCTACACCTCAAAGAGAATTCTGGTCCATATACCCAGCGAGATAAAGACTAAGGAAGCTTCCACTGGAGGGGATGGGACATGGAACTCTGGTGGTGGGAACTCTATGGAATTATGCCCCTTTTATCTTTTTTTAAAAATTGTTTTATTACCTTAATTTATTTATTGAATAGAGTCAGCCAGGGTGTTATAATGAGAGAGACAGAGAGACACCTGCAGCCCTGCTTCACCGCTGGCAAAACTTTCCCCCTGCAGGTGGGACTGGGGCCTTGCACATGGTAACAGCACTGCTATCTACATTTCATGGTTTTTGATATGAATATTTCATAAAATCTTTTTATTTTTCACATTTGTTTTATTTGCAAGTTTATCCTTGCCTCATGAGTTAGTTACATAGCAGTATGCAACTTAATTTCCATTGGTAACATGTCTCAACCAGGTGTGCAACTAGTCTTGGGCCCTTACAAATTTTTTAAAATTACTTTAATTTATTTATTGAATAGAGACAGCCAGAAATAGAGAGAGAAGGGTGTTATAGTGACACACAGAGAGTACCTCTGTTATCTTACAATCTTGTTAATCATTATTAAATCAGCCATGAAAAATAAAACACAAGTATCATTTACCCCATGATTTCCCATTTGAGAAATGGACTCAATAATGTTACTTGCACACGTACTCAGATTGTTCACTGAGGCCCAGGAAGAGAGAGAGAGAGAGAGAAAGAGAGAAACAGAGTTACTTAAAAATATTCTCCCTTCGGAGTTGGGCGGTAGCGCAGCGGGTTAAGCGCACATGGAGCCAAGCGCAAGGACCGGCATAAGGATCCTGGTTCGAGCCCCCGGCTCCCCACCTGCAGGGGAGTCGCTTCACAGGCGGTGAAGCAGGTCTGCAGGTGTCTGTCTTTCTCTCCGCCTCTCTGTCTTCCCCTCCTCTCTCCATTTCTCTCTGTCCTATCCAACAATGATGACATCAACAACAACAATAATAACTGCAAGAAAAGGGAAAATAAATAAATAAAAACTGTTTTCCCTGACACTCTGGCTGGAGTCCAAGAGAGCGCAGAGGCTGAGGAGGAAGAGGGTTCTCCTGGGCTGGGACTCTGCTCCGGGGTCCATGGGGTCAGGCCAGGCAGGGCAGCAGGAGCACCACGGCAATCAGCGCCCTGGCCTCCGGGATCCCCCCCCCCCCCCCCAGAGAAACCCGGGCCCAGCCCCTAGCAGTCCCGGCCACCAGAGTGTCTCCAGGCTGCCGCAGCTCCTCCCCGCCCAGGAGCCCCGCAGAGCCCGCAAGTCTCCAGCAAGGCGAGCTCCTTCCAGGCTTGGGAGCCCCCAGACCTCACTTGCCGAGCTCCCCAGCGCCGCAAGTACCTGAGCGGAGGCCAGGGCAGCTCCCCGTTCTTGCCGATGCCCATGTTCTGGGACACGGCGACCATGCAGTTGAGCGGCCGCACCATGTGGGGTTGCACAGAAAAGGCGGAAAGGCCCGCGGAGCCCGCTGCAAACTTGGGGCCAGCCCGCCCTCTCCGGGCCTATTTGCCAGGGAGAGACCCCGCCCCTGCTCCCCCGGCCACGCCCCCTGTCCAATCAGGATCCCGCCAGCCCCCACTACCAGTGAAGGCCCCGCCCCCGGTCCCACCGGGACCCGCCCCTGCTCCCCAGGCCACGCCTCCTGTCCAATCAGGATCCCGCCAGCCCCCACTACCAGTGAAGGCCCCGCCCCCGACCCCACCGGGACCCGCCCCTGCTCCCCCGGCCACGCCCCCTGTCCAATCAGGATCCCGCCAGCCCCCACTACCAGTGAAGGCCCCGCCCCCGGCCCCACGGGACCCGCCCCTACTCCCCAGGCCACGCCTCCTGTCCAATCAGGATCCCGCCAGCCCCCACTACCCATAAAGGCCACGCCCCTGCTCCCCCCGCCACCCCCCCTCCCCTCCCCGTCCAATCAGGACCCCGCCAGCCCCCACTACCCATAAAGGCCACGCCCCCGTCCCCACCGGGACCCGCCCCTGCTCCCCGGCCACGCCCCCTGCCCAATCAGGACCCCGCCAGCCCCCACTACCCATAAAGGCCCCGCCCCCAGGCCCACAGACTCCACCCTCTGTCAGACGAGGTCCCGCCTTCTGCCCAATCAGGACCCGCCGGTACCCGTCAAGGCCCCGCCCGTTGCCCGCCAGGCCCCGCCCCTAGGCGCTCGGCTGGGTCGCTACGTGCTCGCGCCTGCAGACGATCAGGTGCGGCGCGGTCCCGCTCGTCCCCAGCTTTGTCCCCGGGCTGTCCTTCCCGGCTCCGCGATGTCACGTCGGAAACCTGCCTCAGGCGGCACCGCGGCCGCCGGCTCAGCTCCTGCCAGGCAAGCGGTTTTGAGCCGATTCTTCCAATCGACGGGAAGCCTGAAAACCACAGCCTACCCCCCGGGTGCAGCCTTGGAGGCGGCCCGGGACTCTGACTCCACAGCGCCCCCAGCGTCCAATTTCCCGCCTCACGTGGTGGGTCAGGGTCAGGACGGGGCGGGGCCAAGTAGGGGAAGGGGCGGGGCTTGTGGGCCTGGCGGGAGGAGGCGGGGCCGCTCGAATTGGGGGGGAGCTTGAGAAGAAAGGGGCGGGGCCGGGGAGGAAAAGGCGGGAAATGTCGGTCTGGTGGGCAGCCTAGGGCTGTTTAAAGATTGTAGTTTCCACTTGGGGTCATAAATAGCGTTGAAGCTGAGCTCACATAGGCTCTTAATGGCAAACTTTTTTTTTTTTTAATTTTAGTATTTTATTTATTAATGAGAGACTGGGCAGGGGAGATAGCATAATGGTTACACTAAAGGACTCATGCCTGAGGCTCCCAAGTCCCAGGTTCAAATCCCCAGCTCCACCATCAGCCAGAGCTGAGCAGTACTCTGGTAAAAAGAGAGAGAGAGGGAGGAAGACAGAGAGAGAGAGAGAGAGAGAGAGAGAGAGCAGTGCTCTGGTTAAAAAAGAGAGAGAGGAGCCGTATTTATTAATGATAGAGTAAAAACCAGAGTGGCCCAGGAGGTGGTGCAGTGGATAAGGCACTGGCCTCACAAGCACCAGATCCCGAGAGTTCAGTCCCCAGCAGCACATGTAACAGTGATGTTTGGTTCCATCTCTCTCTCACACTCTTTTTCCTCCTATCCTTCTCACAAATAAATAAAAGATTAAAAAAAAGAAAAAAGAAAAGAAAACCAGACATCATTCTAGTACATGTGCTGCAGGGGATTGAACTAAGGACCTCATGCTTGAGAGTCCAATGCTTTACCCACTGCGCCACCTCCTGGAGCCCCTGGTGGCAGATGTGAGACAGGAACTCTGGTCTTCTGACGGCCTTTCTGATGAAGATAGGGATCTGTGAGTTTAGGATACACCTTTAGGTCATCTCCTTCCCACACCCCATTTTTGGTTAGTTTATTATAAGAAAACTACTTTTAAATATGTAGTTTTTTTTTTCCTTCTACTTTGTTTTTTATTAGTGATTTAATAATGACTAACAAGGTTGTAAGATAACGGGCACAGTTCCCACCACCAGAGTTCCGTGTCCCATCCCCTCCTTTGGAAGCCTCCCTATTCTTTATCCCTCTGGGAGCATGGACCAGAATTCTTTATGAGATACAGAAGGTAAGTCTGTAGTTTTTAAAAAAGCAGGTCTGCAGGTGTCTTTTTCTCTTTCCTTCTCTATCTACCCCTCCTCTTTCAATTTCTCTCTGTCCTATCCAAGATAATGAAAGGAAAAAAAAGGCCACTAGGAGCAGTGGCTTAATAGTGCTGATACTGAACCCCAGCGACAACTGGAGGTAAAAAAAAAAAAAGATGAAAAAAAAAAGCCTTAGTGAATCCCTAAGGGGAATAAAAATTTCTATGAAATGTGCATGGCTTGGATCTTGAGTCAGAGAAGTAAGGTTTAAATTGTTTCATGTGCATCATCCAGGTAACTTTTTGACAGAAGGTAAGAGGGGGCCATGTGGCGCACCTGGTTGAGCGCACATTTACAGTGCACCAAGGCCGTTGGTTCAAGCCCCTGGCCCCCACCTACAGAGCGAAAGCTTCATGAGTGGTGAAGTAGGACTGCAGGTGTCTGTCTCTTTCTCTCTCTGTCCCTTTCTTCTCAATTTCTCTCCGACTCTATCCAATAATAAATAAGTAAATAAAAAGATTTTTTTTTTTAAATAAAAAAAGCTGGAAGGTGAGAGACAGAGAAGAGACACACCTGGGGCGGTGCTGGGAAGTTTCCTTCTTGTTGGTGGAGAGCTGGGACTTGAACCCAGGTCCTTGTGCATGCTAAGGTATGCACTCAGCTGGTTGAGCCACCACCTGATCCCCAAGACTGCATGTGTTTTAGGGGTTCAACTTCACACCTCTCCAAAATATTGGTCACCGCCACGCCAAACCCACCACCAGTGTCCCTACGCCGTGGCCACACAGTGTGCTGCGTCCGTTTTACCCTTTGGCCTCACTCTTCCTCCTTTTGCGTGATCACCTCAGTTCTGCAGTAAGAGCGTCAGAGATGCGTGTGTTCCCTCCCTTTGTTTCTTCAGATCCCACACGCATGAGCTCGTCTGCTGGTTGCCTTTCTCCTGCTCTCCCTTTATTGGAGATGACTGTCTGCTTCATCCATGCTGTAGCTCGGATACGATTTCTCTTCCCATAACCAAGTGATTTCCTCCTGTTTGAAACTTTAATGCTTTACCCACTGCACTACCTCTTGGACCAACCAAGTAATGTCCTAATATATATATATATAATTGCATCTTATTTGTTTACTTATCCGGTGTTTGGCACTTGAGTTTCTTCGTAATTGTTAGATAGGACAGAGAGAAATTGAGAGAGGACTAGGAGATAGATAGAGGTAAAACAGTCTGTTTTACCGTTTAGTGGGGAGCAGGGGCTCCAACCCGGGTCCTTGTGTTTGGAAATATGTGCGCTTAACCCATTGTGCCACTGCCCGGCCCCTGACACTTGTTTTTACTATATCTCGACTATTGTTCGTAGCACGTCAATGAATAGAGAGGTTCTAGTATCTTTTCAGATTAGTTTTTTGGGCCTTTTTTTTTTTTTTTTTTCTTTTTTCCCCTCCAGGGTTATTGCTGGGCTCGGTGCCTGCACCATGAATCCACCGCTCCTGGAAGCCATTTTTCCTCCTTTTGTTGCCCTTGTTGTTGTAGCCTCCTTGTGGTTATTATTATTGCCATTGTTGATGTTGTTTGTTGTTGGATAAGACAGAGAGAAATGGAGAGAGGAGGGGAAGACAGAGAGGGGGAGAGAAAGACAGACAGCTGCAGACCTGCTTCACCGCCTGTGAAGCGACTCCCCTGCAGATGGGGAGCCGGGGGCTCGAACCGGGATCTTACGCCGGTCCCTGCGCTTTGTGCCACATGCGCTTAACCCGCTGCGCCACCTCCCGACCCCGATTTTGGGCCTTTTGAATAGATACCTAAAGGTGGAATTGCTCAATCACATGGCAGATCTATCTTTAACATTTGGAGAAACCTCTGTGTTGTTTTCTGTAGGGGGTGGACCAATTTACATTCCTGCTAACAATGCCACACCCTGTTCTGACCTTGATATAGATCACACAAAGTGACAAAAGCAAGAAAAGACCACGGCAGAATGATGGGCCTGCTAAAAAGAAAGCAAAGAAAGTGCAAGAAAAGGAGGGAGGGAGGGCCTCCGTGTCATCGGGAAGCCCGGGTGAGTTCTGGGGTTCGGACTCTTCTTGCCTGTCAACCTTGGCTCTGATGGTCTTGAATTCTCTCTCTTTAAAGATTTTATTTTTATTTTTTAAAAAAATCATCGTTATTTATTTATTGGATAGAGACAGTCAGAAATCGAGAGGGATGCCCGCTTCGGCAGCACATATACTAACATTGGAACGATACAGAGAAGATTAGCATGGCCCTGCGCAAGGATGCCATGCAAATTCGTGAAGCGTTCCATATTTTTGAAGAAAACTTACAGTGAAATTCATGAAGCATTCTATCCAGTGCATTGAGGATGCCAGATTGCTCTGTTTTCACAGACTTCTATGGAACATCTTTCTATAATATACATGTTGCATTCACTTCTCTGTTGACACATTGTGATTAAAATGGTGATCATGAAAAAAAATCGAGAGGGAAGGGGGAGATAGAGAGGGAAAGGGAGAGGGAGAGAGAGAGAGAGAGAGAGAGAGAGAGAGAGACCTGCAGCCCTGCTTCCACACTCGCAAAGCTTTCCCCCTGCAGGTGGGGACAGGGAGCTCAAACCCAGATTCTTGTGCTTAATACTATGTGTGCTTAACTGGGTGCACCATTGCCTGGTCCCCTCTTTTTATTTATTACTCCCATTTCTCTTCCTCATTTCTTGATTCTTTTTTTCTTTTTACTAAAGCAATGATCAGCTCTGGTTTATGGTGCTGCAGGGGGCTGAACATGGGACCTGGAGCCTCAGGCACGAGAGTCTCTTTGCATAGCCATTATGCTATCTACCCTCCCCACCCAAACAAAATAAAAAAAAACCAACTCTGTTTCCTTGGGGGTGGGGTGGGAGGGATCTGATCCTGGGACCTGGGAGGTGTGAGGTGGGAACCCTGCCACTGACCTATCCGATGGGCCCATCTCCCTCTTCCACATTTTATTTTTTTAACAAGTTCATTTGTTTTAGTTATTTATATCCCACATGTCAGTGAAACCACCTGCAATTGTTTTTAGTACTATATATATATATGTCTGTTTTTAAATATTTTTTTCACTTCTACCAGAGTCATTGCTGTGGTTCAGTGCCTGCATGATGAATCCACTGCTCATGGTGGCCATCCCCTCCCTTTTTTTTTTATTTGACAGGACAGAGAGAAATTAAGAGGGGAGAAGGAGATAGAGAAGGAGAGAGACAGTCACCTGTAGTATTTCCTTCACTGAATGTGAAGCTTCCCTCCTGCAGGTAGGGAGTGGGGGCTCATTTCTGGGTCTTTGCATGTGGTAATTAATTTTTGTTAAATATTTTTAACGTCCCTAGTGCTTCTCTCGTGAAGCGGCCCTCTGCAGGTGTTTCCACGTGGTCTAGTGTGCTCAAGCCCTGGTCCTAGTACAGCAATTTTTAAAAAATATGTTTATTTTATATTTTCCCTATTATTGTTGTTATTATTATTTATTTCTTTATTGGGGGATTAATGTTTTGCAGTTGACAGTAAGTACAACAGTTTGTACATGCATAACATTTCTCAGTTTTCCATACAACAGTACAACCCCCCACTAGGTCCTCTGCCATCCTGTTCCCAGGACTTGAACTCTTCCCCCTCACCCACCCCAGAGTCTTTTTAACTTTGGTGCAATACACCGACTCCAGTCTAAGCCCAAACCTGGAAGCAACCCAGGTGTCCCAACACCAGATGAGTGACTGAGCAAGTTGTGGTCTATATACACAGTGGAATACGACTCAGCCATTAAAAATGGTGACTTCACCGTTTTCAGCCCATCTTGGATGGAGCTTGAAGAAATCATGTGAAGTGAAATAAGTTGCAAACAGAAGGATGAACATGTGATGATCTCACTCTCAGGCGGAAGCTGAAAAACAAGATCCGAGGAGAAATCCCTAAGCAGCAGCGCCTACATTGCCTTTTCCATAGGAGCCTCTAGTCCTCTCCGGAGGTGCAGGGTGGACCACTGCTCTGAACTCGGAGTTGGGGAGGGCTCTGGGAGTCATACTGCTTTTGAGCCAGTCGTCTTTATTTTAGAATATTCCCCTTATTTCATCTTCAGAGCCGGTCCCCTGTCTCACGAGCGTTTCTTTTTGTTTGCGTGACTGGGTTCTGTTCTTGGTTCCCTTCACTATGACTTGGCCACCCATGGAGGCAGGCATCTTGAGATCTTGACTAGGAGACCACGGTGCCAGACCGTGTCATAGGCTGCTGTGAGATCAACAAAGACAGCACCCGTCTTTAAATTCTTCTGGAATCCATTTTCAATGTAAGTTGAGAGGGCCAGGGCTTGTTCGCAGGTAGATCTTCCTGGGCGGAAACCAGCTTGGGCGGGTGATAGGAATTTCTCTGTAAGAGGAGAAATACGTGACAGAAGCAGCCTCTCAAGGAGTTTGTAACACACGGAGAGGAGAGAAATTGGTCTATAGCTGGCGGCCAGTGTTGGGTCTTTCTTTGGTTTCAAAACCAAAAAAACACTATATCGTTTCTTCTCCAAAACAGAAGATTCCGGGTGCATCTGGGTGACAAGTCTAGCAGATGGAGACTTGTCTCAAGTGGCCTCCCCCAGGGCTTTGTTCTGGCTCCTACGCTATTTAATATTTACATCAATGACCTCCCAGAAACTTCTTCAAGGAAATTCATCTACACCGATGACATCTGCTGTGCTACTCAGGCATCCAAGTTCGACATCCTCGAGGAAACACTCACGAAAGACATGTCTCTGATATCTGACTACTGTAAAAAATGGCAACTAATCCCTAGCACTGCAAAAACGGTATCATCTGTTTTCCATCTACACCATGCCTTGGCCTCGTGTGAGCTTAATGTGCAGCTTGGCGATACGAGAATCCGGCATGAAGCCCAGCCAGTCTATCTTGGCGTTACTCTCGATCGCACTCTGTCATTTCATGATCATCTCATAAAAACTGCAGCAAAGGTGGGCGCGAGGAATCACATCATTGCAAGACTGGCCAGCTCCTCATGGGGCGCGAGCGCTGCCACACTATGATCATCCTCTCTGGCATTCTGCTATTCCACTGCAGAATACTGTGCCCCAGGATGGTTCCGTAGCCCCCATGTCCACTTGGTCGATTCCAAATGATATTCCTCCATGAGGATAATTTCTGGAACCATCCGTTCCACCCCGGTTCCATGGCTGCCAGTTCTTCGCAACATCGCCCCGCCAGATATTCGTGGGGATGCGGCATCATCTAAGTTCATTTCCCACGTCTACGCTCGACCGGACCTGCCAATATACACGGATATCTTCGCCCACCCTGTCCAACGCTTGACGTCTCGTCACCCAATCTGGTCGCCTATGCCTACACTGAACTTCTCTGTTCCAGACTCTTGGAAACAGAGTTGGCAGTCAGCTGAGGTCAAGAACAAACACCTCATCACAGACCCCTGCAAGCGTCAACCCGGCTTTGACCTAGCACGTTATGACTGGGCCCTCCTCAATCGCTATCGAACAGGCCATGGCCGGAGCGCCGCTATGTTCCATCGCTGGGGAGCCAGAGACGACCCGAACTGCCCCTGTGGCTCCAGACAGACTATGACCCACATAGTCAACGACTGCCACCTCTCCAGATTCAAAGGAGGTCTCGAAACTTTACATCAGGCTCAACCTGACGCTGTTGACTGGCTACGGAAGAAGGGCAAACGCTAGAAGAACTATGACTTGGGGTGTGGACATCTAGCACAATGGCTTGGCTTTTCCTTTTTTCTTGCTTCACATATTTCTTTCTCTCTGTCTTTTATTTAAACTTTATTAACTTATTTTTTTTAATTTTGTTTATTTATTTTCCCTTTTGTTGCCCTTGTTGTTTTATTATTGTAGTTATTATTGTTGTCATTGGTGTTGGATAGGACAGAGAGGAATGGAGAGAGGAGGGGAAGACAGAGGGAGAGAAAGACAGACACCTGCAGACCTGCTTCACCGCCTGTGGAGCGGCTCCCCTGCAGGTGGAGAGCTGGGGGGGCTCGAACTGGGATCCTTATGCCAGTCCCTGCGCTTAACCCGGTGCGCTGCCGCCCAACTCCCTTATGATCTGATAGAACAGAGAGAAATTGGGAGGGGGTGATAGAGAGGGAGAAAGACAGAGACCTGCAGCCCTGCTGTACCACTCGTGAAGCTTCCCCCCTGCAGGTGGGGACCGGGGGCTTGAGCCTGGGTCCTCCTGCGTGGTGACACATGCGCTTAACGAGCTGCGCCACTGCCTGGCCCCCATGATATTTCTTTATTTCTTCATCACCTTAGAATTCGATCATTGCTTCAATGAGTACCTCCCTCTAAAAATTCTAAACTGTTACTGAATAGACAGCATGAAATCAAAAGGCAAGTATTGTTTTTCTTTTTATGTTTTTCTAAGAGCCGAAGAAATGTCTGAGGACCAGGAGTGTTCTAAAGTCGCTGGAAAAATTGAAAGCATTCTGCTGTGACTCCGCCCTCCCTCAAACTAGAGTTGAGATAGAACCACCCCATGAGAAATTTGCAGTCCTGCCAAGATGTACTGATTTTGAGGATATCACCCTGCAACGTGCAAAGAACGCAGCTTCTTCTGATGATGTCAAGCCCCAGGTTAGTCAGACGGTATGTGACTGTTACACAGGCAAATGTCCCTGAACCTGAAGTGGTTGGTTTTGAGTCTGTTTGGTTTTGTCGGTTCACAGAGGGTAACGGCTCTCAGGCTTTGCTGAGCATATGAATGTCCTGAGGGAGCTTTGGTTCTTTTAAATCAGTAGACATTCTGATTTGCTATGTGTGTGTTTCTCCCCTCCAGGGTTATTGCTGGGCTCGGTGCCTGCACCATGAATCCACCGCTCCTGGAGGCCATTTTTTCCCCCCTTTTCTTGCCCTTGTAGCTTCGTTGTGGTTATTATTATTGCCCTTGTTGATGCAATTCGTTGTTGGATAGGACAGAGAGAAATGGAGAGAGGAGGGGAAGACAGAGAGGGGGAGAGAAAGACAGACACCTGCAGACCTGCTTCACCGCCTGTGAAGTGACTCCCCTGCAGGTGGGGAGCCGGGGGCTTGAACCGGGATCCTTACACTGGTCCCTGCGCTTTGTGCCACATGCGCTTAACCCGCTGTGCCACCGCCTGACCCCCGGTTTGCTGTTTTAAGGTGAGCCAGAGAGACAGGTACCACATCACTAAAATTATGGTAGAGCTCTCTAGCTATTCTGAAATGCAGATTACAGTGATGGAGCAAAAGTTAAATTCCCTTGTGACGCTGTCATGAAAACCAGTAATGAATCAGAAACAGTAGAAGCAGCCATTTTCATGTAGTTTATCCCTGAATTTACTAGTATATGAACTAAATTTCCAACCTGAAAACTTCAAAATATCCCTATAAGCCAGAAACCATGCTAATCAGGAGAGCTGTCTAATTGTCTCTTTTGTACAAATTCGTCTCATTAGCAAAGAATTTGCTCTACACTATTAGAACTAAATAGTTTTTTACGTCAAAGTAAGTAGCAGGAATATTAATATTAAAATTTTAATTTTTAAAATATTTTTCTTCATCTATTACTGAATAGAGACAGAAATGGAGAGGCGTGCGAGAGAGAGAGTCAGAGAGACACCCGTAGCTCTCCTTCACCACTTTCCCCCTGCAGGTGGGGACCAGGGGCTTGAACCTGGGGCCTTGTGCACTGTAATGTGAGTGCTCAACCAGGTGCACCACTGCCTGGCCCCTAAAAATTTCAATTTGTACTTTTTAAATTATTTATTTAGGAAAGGAGACATTAACAAAACCATAGGATAGGAGGGGTACAACTCCACACAATTCCCACCACCCAATCTCCATATCCCACCCCCTCCCCTGATAGCTTTCCCATTCTCTATCCCTCTGGGAGCATGGACCCAGGGTCATTGTGGGTTGCAGAAGGTGGAAGGTCTGGCTTCTGTAATTGCTTCCCCGCTGAACATGGGCGTTGACTGGTCGGTCCATACTCCCAGTCTGCCTCTCTCTTTCCCTAGTAGGATGAGTCTCTGGGGAAGCGGAGCTCCAGGACACATTGGTGGGGTCTTCAGTCCAGGGAAGCCTGGCCGGCATCCTGATGGCATCTGGAATCTGGTAGCTGAAAAGAGAGCTAACATACAAAGCCAAACAAATTGTTGAATAATTATGAACCTAAAGACTGGAATAGTGCAGATGAAGTGTTGGGGGACAATTTGTACTTTATTCTTTCCAAAAGCTCTTTTAAAAATTAAAAAAAATATTTTTATATATTTTAATGAGAAAGAGAGAGAGATCCATAGAGAAAGACAGAAGAAAGGGCAGAGCACTGCTCAGGTCTGATTTATGTTGGTACTGGGAATTGAACTTGGAACCTTAGAGCCTCAAGCATGAAAATCTTTTGCATAACCATTATTCCGTCTCCCCAGCCCTCTTTCCAGAAGCTCTTTACCATAATCCCATAATTCCACCAATTGTGGTTTGTTCTTAAAATAAAGATTTATACTCTATACTGACTTTTAGTTTGAACCTGGAAATGTAAAACCCTCAGTGCAACTTCTTTTGCTGGCTAGATGTTGAAAGTCATCTTGTCTTACTCACTGAGAAAGAGAGAACTTCAACTTCAGTTACTTTTTGTGCCTTACCCATCTGGGAATAAACAAAGAAAACGCCTTAGTTACGAGTTCAATAAAGCCAATTTTGAAAGAATTATATAAAACTTAAAAATATGTCTAATTTCAAAACTTGCCTAAATAATT
Organism: Erinaceus europaeus; assembly: GCF_950295315.1. Taxonomy (NCBI): domain Eukaryota; kingdom Metazoa; phylum Chordata; class Mammalia; order Eulipotyphla; family Erinaceidae; genus Erinaceus; species Erinaceus europaeus. The sequence goes on from NC_080172.1 coordinate 6,196,406, forward strand.
ATGTAGTAGTTGGACTGGGGAGATGGAACAATAATTATGTAAACGACATTTATACCCGAGGCCCTAAGGCCCCGGGTTCTATCAGCAGCAGCACAAGTCAGACCTGAGCAGTGCTCTGATCTCTCTCTCTCTCTCTGTGTCTTTCCCTCATAATAGCTCTTATTATAATAAAATAAATTAAAAAATCGTATAGTTGCTAATTTTCCTAGTTTTTACATTAAAAATCATATATATATATTTAAATCTTTCTTTATTGGATAGAGATAGCCAGTAATTAAGGAATGAGGTGATAGGGAGAAAGACAGAAGCATCACTGCTTTAGAACTCGCAAAACTTTCCTCTTGCAGGTGGGGTCTGCAGGCTTGAACCTTGGTCCTTGCATATTGTGACATTTGCACTCAACTAGGTGCACCACCACCCTGCCCCTGAAAAAAAAATCTTTAAACACAAAAATTTGCCTGTCAGGGGTCAGGCAGTAGCGCAGCAGGTTAAGCGTACATGGTGCAAAGTGCAAGGACTGGCATGTAAGGACCCCAGTTCAAGCCCCAGCTCCCCACATGAAGGGGGATCGCTTCACAGACGGTGAAGCAGGTCAGCAAGTGTCTATCTTTCTCTCCTCCTCTCTTTCTTCCCCTCCTCTCTCCATTTCTCTCTGTCTATCCAGTAACAACGACAGCAGTAACCACAACAATGATGAACAACAATGGCAAAAAAAAGGGTAAAAGTGGCCTCCAGGAGCAGTGGATTCATAGTATAGGCACCAACCCCAGCAATAACCCTTGAGACAAAAAAATAAAAATAAAATAAAATAAAATAATTGTCATGTATTCCTGTAAACTTTTCCTTTTGATTTACCAATTATTAATTTTATGCTAAATTTGTATTCTTTCTCCTTGGGCACTATTGTTATGGTAATATTTTTAAAATCATGATAAAAACATATTTTGGTTGCCAGCACAAGACAGTTCTGGATGTCAGTCATTTGGGATCATCAACCAGGAGTTCTGAGAAAACTTCTGACCCAAAACCACCTAACAGACGAACCAAGAGCATGTACACGCCACTGGAACTGCAGTACATAGAGATGAAGCAGCAGCAGAGAGACGCCATCCTGTGTGTGGAGTGTGGGTATAAGTACAGGTTCTTTGGGGAAGATGCGGAGGTAAGGACTTTGTAGAAAACAAAGTTTCATGTTTTTCTCGTCTAACTTTAAATATTTAAAGTTTTCAGTAGTTTTGTTTCATTTTTCCGACCTTCTCAGAAAGCCCATGTATTCATGTAACCTTTAAAAATGTTGTTATGGGGACTCGGGCTGTAGCGCAGCGGGTTAAGTACACGTGGCGCAAAGCGCAAGGACTGGCATGTAAGGATCCCGGTTCCCCCGGCTCCCCACCTGCAGGGGTCGCTTCACAGGCGGTGAAGCAGGTCTGCAGGTGTCTATCTTTCTCTCCTCCTCTCTGTCTTCCCCTCCTCTCTCCATTTCTCTTTGTCCTATCCAACAACGACAACAACAATAATAACTACAACAATAAAACAACAAGGGCAACAAAAGGGAATAAATAAATAAATATTAAAAATAATAATAAAGAAATAAAAATGCTGTCACGGTGGTCTGGGAGGTGGCGCAGTGGATAAAGCATTGGGCTCTCGAGCATGAGGTCCTGAGTTCAATCCCCCAGCAGCATATGTACCGGAGTGATGTCTGGTTCTTTGTCTCTCCTCCTATGTTTCTCATGAATAAATAAATAAATAAATTCTTAAGAAAAAAATTCTGTCACAGGGCTCAGGTGGCATCAGACCAGGTTAAGTGCACATAGTGCAAAGTTCAAGGACTGGTGTAAGGATCCCAGTTCGAGTCCCCGGCTCCCCACCTGCAGGGGAGTCGCTTCATAGGCGGTGAAGCAGGTCTGCAGGTGTCTGTCTTTCTCTCCCTCTCTGTCTTCCCCTCCTCTCTCCATTTCTCTCTGTCCTGTCCAACAATGATGACATCAATAACAACAACAATTACTACAACAACAATAAAAACAAGGGCAACAAAAAGGAAATAAATAAATATTTTTTAAAAAAGAAGAGTTGTATGAAACGTTCTGTTTACTCATAATTAATGAACTGTCAGTCAGGATCATAACTGAATCTTAATAGAAAAACACTTTAATTGTACTGGCCACCAACAGAAGGCATCTAAAATCTTAGAGACTTCGATATGTCAGGAGTTGATATGACAAGGGTCCTTTAAGACCTTGTCTATATTGGATTTGTGTTTGAAGACTTGATGTAGGCCCATATTAGGAAGGTTCAACATGGCTTGTAGTGCTCTTGGTACTGGGAGAAGCTTTGGTGGCATCTCTCTCTGTCTGTCTGTCTGAAAAAAGCTGACCTCAACAATGACTAAAAAAAAAGAAGTGATTTTAGGGGCCGGGTGGTGGCACACCTGGTTGAGTGTGCACATGTTAGAATGCACAGGGACCTAGGTTCAAGCCCCTGGTCTGCTCCTGCAGGGGGAAAGCTTTGTAAGTTGTTCAGCAGTGCTGCAGGTGTCTTTCTGTCTCTCTCCCTCTTTTTTTTTCTTTTTAACCAGATCACTGCTCAGCTCTGGCTTATGGTAGTACAGGGAACTGAACCTAGGACTTTGGAGCCTGCTCAGGCACAGGAGTCTCTTTGCATAACCATTATGCTGTCTACCCCTGCCCCACTCTCTCTCCTCTGTCTTCTCCTATTCTCTTGATTTCTGACTGTTTCTATCTAATAAAGACAATAAATTAAGTAACAAATACCAAAGAATCATTATTAAGAAAGTGGAAGAAAAAAAAAAAAGAAGTGACTTAGCATCTAGCGAGCAAGCTTAGGAAAAGCATTAGCTGATGATACCATTTGTAGGATCGTGGCTGATGGTGGTGATTTCAGTTCGGGGTCTACGAGCAAGCTTAGGAAAAGCATTAGCTGATGAAACCGCTTGTGGGATCGTGGCTGATGGTGATTTCAGTTCGGGGCCTGCTGCATCAGGCAGCAGCAGAGAGAGTCAGTGGCCCGCCTGCCGCAGTATTAGTGGGAAATGAATACTTGGTCATTTGTTTTTTTTCTTCTTCTTTCAGTTTTCTAGATCCTCTTGTCGTGGGGAAGTGTGTTCTTTAGCTGGGATAGTGTGGTGCTGTGTTCTGCTATGAAATTAGACTTTGAAAATGAGTCTCTTTGTTGCTGAGGACATAATTGGTGTCCTCACAGCAAATGGATGAAAGAAAATGCTGTTCTTGGGTGGGAGTGTATAGCATAATGGTTATGCAAACAAACTGTCACAACTGAGGCTCCGAAGTCCCAGGTTCAATCTCCCGCACTACCCCACAAGCCAGAGCTGACCAGTGCTCTTGTAGAAAGAAAGAAAGAGAGAGAAAGAAAGAAAGGAAGAAAGAAAGAAAATGCTGCTCTCTATGCCCTCTTTTTTTTTAAGTGTTTTTTAAAAGTTTTTTTTTATTATCTTTATTTATTTGATAGAGATAGTCAGAAGCCCAGAAGGAAGGGGGTAATAGAAAGAGACAGAGACAAGAGAAACCCCTGCAGCACTGCTTCACTATTTGCAAAGCTTTCCCCCTATAGGTGGGGTGCCCTCCTTTCTAGGTTGAGTAAATCCAGTGCTGACCAACAATAAGTACTGATGTTTACCTTCTTTGCTGTGATAAACCAATCACGTATTGATTAGAGATGGGTGGCAAAAGAGAGCAGGAGTGCTGGAATGAGCAGGGACACAACAAAAAGAGAAAACTGCAGACTGTATCTCTAAAGAACGTGGATGCTCAAATACTGAACAAAATTCTAGCCAGCCAGATACTATGTTACATGGTATATTAAAAAGGATATTTAAAAGAGTATTCATCATGACCAAATGGGGTTTATCCCAGGGATGCAAGGTTGGTTTAATATGGAAATCAGTCAATGTGATCCACCACGTCAATAAAAGCAAGACCAAAAACCACATGACTATATCAATAGATGCAGAGAAAACCTTTGACAAAATCCAAATTACCCTTATGATCAAAAATAGGAATAGGTGGAGAATTCCTCAAGATAGTGGAGTCTATATATAGCAAACCTACAGTCAACTTCATACTCAATGGTGAAAAACTGGAAGCATTTCCACTCAGATCAGGTACTAGATAGGGATGCCCACTATTACCATTACTATTCAACATAGTGTTGGAAGCTCTTGCCATAGCAGTCAGGCAGGAGCAAGGAATTAAAGGCATACAGATTGGAAGAGAAGAAGTCAGACTCTCCCTATTTGCAGATGACATGATAGTATACATGGAAAAACCTAAGGAATCCAGCAGGAAGCTTTTGGAAATCATCAGGTGGTTTAGTAAGGTATCAGGCTACCAAATCTAACATACAAAAGACAGTGGCATTTCTCTATGCAAACACTAAGTTAGCAGAAGAACAAACTCACAACAGGAATTAGGATTCCATGGCTCCACTGTATCATATCCAAGTCATGTGCTTTACAGAAAAAAAGTAGTAATCGGGTGTTTCTGCCTCTTCAGCATTTCAATCATGCAAATCAATCGTGCAAGATTAGCCCATTAACCGGGCCAGGGTCCTTTCTTCTGACTGCCTCTGAGACTCATCTGATCCAGACTCATGATTCATGTCTACATTACACGTGTATACAGCTCTGAATTTCCAGTTTCCTTGCATGCGTTATGTAGCGTGTTTTTATTTCCTTATAGCTTCACCCTTGCTGCATTGAACAGTTACAGTAGAGAAAGCCCAGCAGGTTCAGGTTTTGTTCTATCTGAGGTCACAGAAGGGCTGACCTGTTTTTCTCTTTAAGTATAGATGCTGGCCCTCAAATTAGGCCATGGAAAATGCCCCCTCCCAAAAAAAAAGTAGATTAAACTATAGGCTTATACACAGAAAATATATTTAAAGTATTAACTAGGGGCCAGGCAGTGGTACGCCTGGTTATGTGCAAACATGTTATGGTGCTCAAGGACCCAGGTTCAAGCCCCTGATCCCCACCTGCAGGGGGAAAGCTTCACAAGTGGTGAAGCAGGGCTGCAAATGTCTCTCTGTCTCTCTCCCTCTCTGCCTCCCCCTCTCAATTTCTTTCTGTCTCTATCCAATAATAAATAAATAAAAATATTTAAAAAAAGTAAATTATTGGGGAGTCGGGTGGTAGCGCAGCAGGTTAAGCGCACGTGGCGCAAAGTGCAAGAACAGGCTTAAGGATCCCGGTTCGAGCCCTGGCTCCTCACCTGCAGGGGATTCGCTTCACAGGCGGTGAAGCAGGTCTGCAGGTGTCTCTCTTTCTCCCCCTCCCCTCTGTCTTCCCCTTCTCTGTCCATTTCTCTCTGTCCTATCCAACAACAATGAACTACAATAAATAAATAAATTTATTTTTTAAAAAAGTAAAATATTAAATGGTATACCGCACAGTTAATTAAAAGTACATGAATGGGGTTTTAACCGCGTGAACAAACACCACACATGAAGTATTGAACTAGAAACCTATTGATATTCTCTTTCTCTCTTCCTCTTCAGATTGCAGCCCGGGAGCTGAATATTTATTGTCACTTGGATCACAACTTCATGACGGCCAGCATACCTACACACAGACTGTTTGTTCATGTGCGCCGCCTTGTGGCAAAAGGATATAAGGTCAGCATTCACTCTCACTGCGGGGCGTGGGAGATGGGAGAGAATATTCTTTTCCTTCCCGAGAGCCACAGTGTTTAGGAAGGTGGAAACTGATTGGAGAATCTGTAACAGCGATTAGCATTATTTCATTATGGGTGTGGACATACTAGATACTTAGGGTCATGATTTTAAAAGATCTCTGGTACATGTGTTAGAATCAGTCATTTAAAATCTTGAAAAAAAATTGAATTCTCGTCCTATTTGATATTGACGACTTGTTATTTTTGTTGAAGGTTGGGGTGGTAAAGCAAGTGGAAACAGCTGCATTAAAGGCCATAGGGGACAACAAGAGTTCCGTCTTCACCCGGAAACTGACCGCTCTTTATACCAAAGCTACACTCATTGGAGAAGATATCCTTACCCCTCTTAAATACTGTCATTTTTTTTTCCCCCTTTAAATAATCTTCCTTTTTCTAATTGTTCTTTGCATGGGTACCTTTTGGTGAAATAAGGCAGTATGTCTGTCTGACCTTTGGTTAGTGAACAACTGAAGAGGAAATGGTTGGTAATGGGTGAAAAATGTGGCATTTTCCAAATGCCACAGTAAAAGGTGAGTTCATTATAGTCTGAGAGCAAGGAAAAAAAAAGATGGCTGGCTAGCAACAGGTTTGAAATCACAATTTCCTTAAACTTTTCTAGTTAGTGATTCAGTGTGCAGGGCTACTCCTAGCACGATACCTAAAAATAATAACTTATAAATTCCCCCTTCGTTGAGATCTGTAGGGAATAAATAAGTGACTGGGAAAATAGCACAACAGTTTTCTTTTTTCTTAATATATTTTTTTATATTTATTTCCCCTTTTGTTGTCCTTGTTTTTCATTGTTGTAGTTATTATTGTTGTTGTTATTGATGTCGTCTTTGTTAGATAGGACAGAGAGAAATGGAGAGGAGGGGAAGATTGAGAGGAGGAGAGAAAGACAGACACCTGCAGACCTGCTTCACCGCCTGTGAAGTGACCCTCCTGCAAGTGGGGAGCCGGCGGCTCGAACTGGGATCCTTATGCCGTTCCTTGCGCTTTGAGCCATGGGTGTTTAACCCGCTGTGCTACCGCCCGACTCCCAGCACAACAGCTTTCTAAACAGACATTTAGGCTTGTGGTTTGAAGTTCCCAAGTTAAATTCCCAGCAGAGTAGTGATCCGTTAAAAGAATTGAAAGGGGGAGATAGCAGAATGGTTTTGCAAAATGCCTAAACGCCTGACGCACCAGAGTTCTCAGGCTCGATCCCTAACACGGCCATAAGCTCGAGCCTCAGGCATGAGAGTCTGTGAGCGTAACCATTCTGCTACCCATCCCACTCCAGTAGATATTTTTCTTTACTCCACGTTACATGTGGATCCTTTAATCAAACTGGATGATGCTGTCAATGTCGATGAAATAATGACTGATACTTCTACCAGCTTTCTTCTGTGTATCTGTGAAAATAAGGAGAACGCCAAGGACGCTAAAGGGAGTGTCTTCATTGGGGTGGTGGTAAGTCCTTTGTCGATGAAGATGAAGAGTCAGTTTTGGCTGTATCTCTAAGTGTGCGTGATTGTGAATGGCTCAGAGTCAGGATAACTGAAGAAGTGTGCCTGTAGGTAACCATACTAGAAGACTTTGTTTCCCCCTCATGGTATCATATGTTCAATTACTTTTTTTTTTCTTTAATGGTGTGTGTGGGGGAGGTTAATGTCTTACAGTCAACAGTAAATACGGTAGTTGGTGCATGGGTAACACTGCTCAGCTTTGCATATGACATTCTAGTCCCCCTCCACCCCCAGGTCCTCCTCCACCATACCCAGTGGAAAGAGAGAGAGAGAGAAAAAGAGAGAGAGAGAGAGAGAGAGAACGAACTTGGGGCTGGAAATAAGATACAGGGTACGGATGATTCTTTTTTTTTCTTACCTGCTTCACAGCTTGTGAAGCGACACCCCCTGCAGATGGGGAGCGGGGTGAGGGGTGGGGTAGGGTGGTGTGGGGCAGGGCGCTGGTCCTTAAGCTTTGCGCCATGTGTGCGTAACCCATTGCGCTCTTGAGTGGCTCCAGTTCGGACAGTTCTGAAGAGACTGTAGTTGACTTTCTAGCAATAGTGTATCAGTGTCAGGACTGGCTTTTCTCTTGCTGGTACCCTGTGTCCTACACCCCCATGTATTTCTTTCTTTCTTTTTTTTTTTTTTGCCTCTAGGGTTATTGCTGGGCTCGGTGCCTACACCATGAATCCACTGCTCCTGGAGGCCATTCCCCCCCCCCCCCCCCCCGTTGCCCTTATTGTTGTAGCCTTGTTGTGGTTATCGTTGTTGTTGATGTCGCTTGTTGTTGGACAGGACAGAGAAAATTGGAGAGAGGAGGGGAAGACAGAGAGGGGGAGAGAAAGATAGACACCTGCAGACCTGCTTCACCGCCTGTGGAGCGACTCCCTTGCAGGTGGAGAGCTGGGGGCTTGAACCGGGATCCTTCTGCCTATCCTTGCGCTTTGTGCCATGTGCGCTTAACCCACTGCACTACCGCCCGACCCCCATGCATTTCTTTAAAAAATTTTTTTTTAATTGATTTAATCTGACCGACAAGACTGTAGGATAAAGTGGTACAATTCCACACAATTCTCACCACTAGAGCTCCGTATCCCATCCCCTCCATTGGAAGCTTTCCTGTTCTTTGTCACTGTGGGAGTATGGACCCAGGATCATTATGGGATGAAGAAGGTAGAAGGTCTGGCTTCTGTCATTGCTTCTCCACTGGACATGGGTGTTGGCAGGGGGATCCACACCCCCAGCCTGTTTCTGTCTTTCCCTAGTGGGGCAGGGCTCTGGGGGTGGGGTTCCAGGACACATTGGTGAGGTCGTCTGCCCAGGGAAGTCAGGTTGGCATCACGGTAGCATCTGCAACTTGGTGGCTGAAAAGCATTAAGATGTAAAGCAGAACTAACTGTTTAATAATCAGGAGTCTGAAGGCAAACATATAGCAGATGAGATTTGGTGTCTCCATGCATTTCTTAAACATCAGTAATGGATCAGAACATGGCCTGTGGAATCAAATGACATAGATTTGAATCTTGGCTCCACCACTAAGAAAGGTGAAGAAGACCCTTCTCTTATCTCTTCCAGACTACGGTCTTTTCTAGTCTGTCTTTGTTAGTGTTGGCCAGAGGGCACTAGGGGGTGGCATTTAGTTATGGTTATTTGCCTGGGTAGACTTGGCATTTAGAGACTGTTACATTTGATCTGATTTGATACAAAATTCAGGATCTTTATTAATTTTACATAGTGAAATAGTAATTTATTACAACTAGCAGTGTCGCCAGACATGGGTTTTGGTGGCTAACCACATACAGAGAAGCAACTGTTTTTGTGAAGAGAAAAACAAAGGTAGGTACCCTCCTCTCCTGCGTCCCTCACTTCCCATCCCTCGCCAGCCCAGAACCGCTTAGCTCAGAAATGCTGACGGTGGCACTGAGAAAGAGGTGGGTGAGCATTTCTGTTTGTTTTGACAAGTGCAATAGGTTAATACCAGACCAGTTGGACTGGTAACAGTTTCTCAGCTTTTAAAAAAAATATTTATTTATTTATTTTCCCATTTGTTGCCCTTGTTGTTTAATATTGTTGTGGTTATTGATGGGGGCTCGAACCGCGATCCTTACGCCAGTCCTTGCACTTTGCACCATGTGCACTTACCCCACTGCACCACTGCCCGACTCCCATTCCAGTTTCTCAGCTTTGTCTTCTCCTTCCTTTATCTTGGGACGTTTTTTTAAAAAAATATATTTATTTATTTATTATTGGATTGAGACAGAGAATTTGAGAGGGAAGAGGGATATAGAAAGGGAAAGAGAGAGGGTCGGGCGGTGGCGCAGTGGGTTAAGCACGTGTGACGTAAAGCGCAGGGTCCGGTGTAAGGACCCCGGTTCAAGCCCCCGGCTCCCCACCTGCAGGGGAGTCGCTTCACAGGCGGTGAAGCAGGTCTGCAGGTGTCTGTCTTTCTCTCTCCTTCTCTGTCTTCCCCTCCTCTCTCCATTTCTCTCTGTCCTATCCAACAACGAATTGTGTCAACAAGGGCAATAATAATAACCACAACGAAGCTACAATAAGGGCAACAAAAGGGGGAAAAAAATGGCCTCCAGGAGAGGTGGATTCATGGTGCAGGCACCGAGCCCAGCAATAACCCTGGAGGAAGAAAAAAAAAAAAAAGAAAGAAAGAAAGGGAAAGAGACAGAGAGACACCTGCAGCCCAGCTTCATTACTCATGAAGCTTTCTCCCTGCAGGTGGGGACCAGGGGCTTCTCAATTTCTCTCTGTCCTATTCAATAAAATAGAAAAAATGACCTCCGGGAGCAGTGGCTTCATAGTGCAGGCACTGAGCCCCAGCTACAACCCTAGAGGCCAAAAAAAAAAAAAAAAAAAGAAAAAAGAAAAGAAAAAGAAAGGGAGTCCATGCTAGTGAATGTGTGATTTTGACTGTTTTCTTGTTTACATATGCAGCGCCACAGTTAAAACCGGGGCACATGCCTCCGCGGTGACATTCTCTTCTGCTGTTTGCAGGGAGTACAACCTGCCACAGGTGAGGTTGTGTTTGATAGCTTCCAGGACTCTGCTTCCCGTGCACAGCTGGAGACGCGCATAGTGTGCCTGCAGCCCGTGGAGCTGCTGCTCCCGTCACGCCTGTCAGATCAAACAGAAACACTCATCCGAAGAAGCACGGCGGTCAGGTAAGTGGACACGTGGCTGGAAAGCTGTTGATTCCGAAACTTCCAATTTCATTCCCGAACTTATGCTTATTAAAGTCATCAAGAAGTTTTTGCTAGTAAAAAAATATTTCAGTATTAGCAGTAGACATTTCAAAAAAAAAAAAAAAAAGAGAGAGAAAAGAAAAACAAAAACAAAGTTACTCATAATATCATCTTACTGTCTCACTTTAGAAAGTCTTTCTTTTTTGCCACTGGGGTCATCTCTGTGGCTTGGTGCTGGTTCTTATGAATCCACCACTCCTGGTGGCTGATTTTTTCCCCCCTTTCTATTTTATTTGACAGGACAGAGAGAAATTGAGAGAGAGAAGGAGAGAGACAAATAGACACCTGTAGGCCTGCTTCGCCACTCTGCAGGTGGGGAGCTGGGGCTCGAACCCCGGTCCTTGCACATGGTGATATGGGCACTTAGCTGGGTGCACCACTACCCTGCTCCCCAGCAATTTTCTTTAGTTTTTCTTCTTCTTTTTTTTAATAAATTTATTTAGTTTTGAGGTAACCTTGTCTTATGAGACTCTGCGTGTTTCAGTACAGCGTCACGTCTCCCAGCTTTGATCGTGTCCCATACCCACCGCTCAACTAGGGGTCTCCTGACTGGTCCCCTAGTAGACTCTGGCAACCCCCAGCCCTCTGGTAGGCTCAGTTCTGCAGACCGACCCCTAAACTTTGTCATTTGACTTTCTTTTCCCTTGGCTTTGTTTCGTTAAACACGCCACAGGAGTGAGGTTCTTCAGTATTTTCAGTTGATACAAATCTTTTTAGTATTTCTTATGTAGGCAAGGGTTAGAGGGAATGCATTTCTTTAACTTGTTTTTTTTGGAAAACTCTCTCTCACATCTACAAACCTAAACAATCTCATTTTGTCCTACTCTTTCCCTATGTCGATTATTTACTTGAAGCAAATTTGGTTGGTCAGCATCTTAGTTGCTAAGATTTCAGTGAGCGTTTATGGAAACCAAAGTGACTTGATGGCATTTGGTCATAAAAATGGATCATGATTTTATCCGTTCCTTTTATGGATGACATATTGCTATCGTGAATATTTGTACATATTTCTGGTCTTTAGGCTAAGTTACTGAAAATGACATTAATGAACTCTTGAATATTTGCTAGAACTGGAAATATCATTTTGTGCTCCACGTATAATAATGTAGAACAGCTGAACTCCTGCTAACATTGAGGTGATTACCTGAATAATTTCTGTGTATAATCCTTTTTAACTTTTTTTCTGACAGTGTGTTCAAACTAAAATAATTAATTAAAAGACCTGTAAGAGATACTGCTTTAGAAATCTAAAAAAAATTAAATAAAATCTCTGAACCTCTTTTATTTTATTTTATTGTTCTTGAGTGAACCTGGGGTTTTGGAGCCTCAAGCATGAGAATATGTTTGAATACCATTATGCTGTCTACCTCTACCCCTGAACCATTTTTAATATAGTCTTTTACAACTCTTTTTTTTTCCTAGAACCTTTTTTTAAAATGTCTTATCTTTTTTTTTTCTTTTAGGATCTTTTTTTAAAGTGGATAGAGACAACCAGAAATTGAGAGGAAGGGGGGGGGAGAGAGAGAGGGAGAAGGACAGAGAGACACCTGCAACCCAACTTCACCACTCGTAATGCTTTTCCCCTGCAGGTGGGAACCAGGGGCTTGAACCTGGGTCCTTGTGCACTGTAATGTGAGCACTTAGCATGGTTGCCACCACCCAGCCCCTCCATTATGGATTTTAATAATACATTTCCCCTGTTCTCTTTTGGAACTCCTATCAGAAATGTATCCAAGCTTTTTAGTCCCCTCTGTGCATTGTGAAAGGCTATGGTATCATCTCACATACAGAGTACATTCTCACATGATATTTTAGTTTATTTCCATATTCTTTTAGTACTGTCCAGAAATTAATTCCTCTGTGATTATGGTAACTTGTATACTTCAAAAGACATCTCCCTGTTCTAAAAGCACCTCATCATCTATATCTTATTTTATGAATTTTCTTTCTAAATATAATTTTTAGCATTCAGGTCTTTGCTTTTCCCTTTGCGTTCTTTTACTGTGTGAGATATTTGCCAGTCTCAGTTTCCTTGCCAAAAGTTAGGAGACCCACTTTCTTTTAAATTAGGACACATTAGGTGAGGTCATCTGCCCAGGGAAGTCAGGTTGGCGTCATGGTGGCACCTGCAACTTGGTGACTGAAATGCTCACTGCAGAGGTGTGAAAAGCATTAAAATATAAAGCAGAACAAACTGTTTAATAATCAGGAACCTAAAGGCAAGAGTATCCCAGATGAAATTAGGGGTCTTTGTGTGGGAAGAAGCTAGGAAGTCAATGTTAGGTCTGTTCCAAGGGGCCCATGACTTTACTGATTTTTGCCTGAGCCCGACAGCTAACATGCAGGTAGGCTAGGAGTGTTGCCTGCTGAGACAGTAAGTAGGGTTGCTTCAACATCCACAAAACCTGCGAAACAAGTTCTAAAACTATTTTGAAAAAAGAAGAGAAACCTATCAGCTTGTCAAAGTTCTATTCTGTATTTGTTCTAATCAATAGTATAACATCGGGGCCAGGTGGTGGCGTACCGCCTGGTTAAGCGCTCACATTACAGTGCATGAGGACCCAGGTTCAAGCCCCTGGTCCCCTACCTGCAGGAGGGAAGCTTCACTGGCAGTGAAGCAGGGCTGCAGGTGTCTCTCTGTCTCTCTCCCACTCCATCTCCAGCTGCTCTCTCCATTTCTCCCTGTCTCTACCCAATTATAAATAAATAAATTAATTAAGAAATAAATAGTGTAACACTCAGTGTTTAATAAGATTTGTTTTGCTTTAAGTCATATCTTTTTGCCTGTCTTAAACAGTGTCTCAGATATAAAATGGCCTTTTTAAAAAATGTTATTTATTTATTCCCTTTTATTGACTGTTGTTTTATTTTATTATTGTAGTTATTGTTGTTGTAATTGATGTGATCGTTGTTGGATAGGACAGAGAGAAATGGAGAGAGGAGGGGAAGACAGAAAGGAAGAGAAAAAGATAGACTACTGAAACTTCTAGGGGACTACTGAAACCTTTAGCGACCTTGCTGCAGGTGGGGAGCTGGGGGCTTAAGCCGGGATCCTTAAGCCGGTCCTTATGCTTTGCGCCATGTGCGCTTAACCCGCTGTACTATCACCCAGCTCCCAAAATGGCCTTTTTTTAAAGAGTGATTTTATTGGGAGGTTAATGGTGTATAGTGTGGTCTTTACACACATGCCCAGCCTCTCATCTCCCCTGGATTTATGTCCTAGGAGGCACACCAGGACCCCAAATCCCTTCATCCTGTCCTATTTCCTCCTTCTCCAGAGTTCTTTGCAATAGGCCACCCCCACTCCAACAGTGTCACTTTATTATTTTTTTTCCTCATTATTCTCTACAGCACCCTTTATCTTCTACGGAAAACTGATGGTAAAATAGCTACAGGTCGGGGGCTGGGCGGTAGCGCAGCGGGTTAAGCGCAGGTGGCCTGAAGCTCAAGGACCGGTGTAAGGATCCTGGTTCAAGCTCCCAGCTCCCTACCTGCAGGGGAGTCGCTTCACAAGGCGGTGAAGCAGGTCTGCAGGTGTCTGTCTTTCTCTCCCCCTCTCTGTCTTCCCCTCCTCTCTCCATTTCTCTCTGTCCTATCCAACAACGACGACGATAAACAACAAGGGCAACAGAAAGGCAGAAAATGGTCTCTAGGAGCAGTGGATTCGTAGTGCAGGCACCGAGCCCCAGTGGTAACCCTGGAGGAAAAAAAAAATAGCTACAGGTTGACAGTTTATTAAAATTAAATAGTGATAAATCTATGTGAGAAAAGGCAAAAGAATAGTATGAATTATAAAATACGCATTTTAAAGTATTAGGCTTTGGGGAGTAGATATATATATTTGCCCACAAGAGGTCTCCAAAGGATTTTATATTCTACGAATTGCAATTTAGGGGACTACTGAAACCTTTACAAGTATTTTTTATATTTCAAGGTACAGATATATTCACTCTGTATCATAGTAATTTAGAATAATTTTTAGCCAAAGGTCATAGTAAACTAGAGTATGTTAATTTATATAATATTTTAAATCATAATAAACTTAGTTTTTATTACATAAATTATCTTTTTAAAATACTTTATTTATGGGAGTCGGGTGGTAGCACAGCGGGTTAAGCACACATGGCGTAAAGCACGAGGACTGGCTGTAAGGATCCTGGTTCAAACCCCGGCTCCCTACTTGCAGGGGAGTCGTTTCACAAATGGTGAAGCAGGTCTGCAGGTGTCTGTCTTTCTCTCCCCCTCCCTATCTTCCCCATCTCTCTCCATTTCTCTCTGTCCTGTCCAACAACGACAACATCAATAACAACCACAACAATAAAACAACAAAGACAACAAAAGGAATAAATAAATAAATATTAAAAAATATTTTATTTATTTTTTAATGAGAAAGATAAGAGGAGAGAGAAAGTACCAGACATCATTCTGGTTCATGTGCTGGCAGGGATTGAACTCAGGACCTCATGCTTGAGAGAACAACACTTTATCCACAGAGCTACTTCTCGGTCTACCATGAATTACCTTTAAAAAAATTTTTTTTTAAAAAAAATTATTGGATAGAGATAGAAATTGAGAGGAGAGGGGGAGATAGAGGAGGAAGAGACAGAGACATGAAGCCCTGCTTCACCGCTTGTCAAGTTTTCCCCCTGCAGGTGGGGGATCAGGGGCTTGAACTCAGATCCTTGCACACTGTAATGTGTGCGCTTAACCAGGTGCATCACCCCCCTGCCCCCCAGGCTAATTATCTTTGTGAATGTGTTATAAGATTCCAGTCTGTCTCACAGGATGTCAGTGTTAGTATATTAATTATCACCCTTTCCCTTGTAAGAATACAAAGAAAGAAAGGGAAAGCATCATGTTAGGCAGTGATGACTGCTTTATCGCAGAGACGTTCTGTGCGTACACAGCTTGTTGAGAGAAAGTAAAAAGCAAATACTAGTGAAGAGTTATGTCTCAAAGAAACTGTTCTTTGAGACAACTCCAGTGAACACAGCAAATAAGGCTCAATTTTGATTATTTATTATTGGATAGAGACAGAGAAATTGGGAGGGGAGGGGAAGGGAGGGAGGGAGAGAAACAGAGAGACATCTTCAGCCCTGCTTCACCACTCTTGAAGTTTTCCCCCTGCAGGTGGGGACCAGGGACTTGAACCTGGGTCCTTGTGCAATGTAATGTGTATGCTTAACCAGGTCCACCACTTCCTAGCCCCTTCTGATACTCAATTTTGCACTCAGAGAAGTGAGTGCTTCTGGTCCCTGGTTTTGCCAAGGGAGACCTTGAGGAGCTGGTCTGATCTGGCGACAGTTACATGATGGGGAGATTTCAGCTGGTCTTGGAGACGAGGGAAGGTGTGTTGTGTGTGTGTGTGTGCACTGACTGTGCCTGTAATTCCTCTGCTCTACCCACGGAGCCACTTCCCTGGCCTATGGACACTGTATGAACTCTGAGGCTCACAGGCTGCAAGTATTTGAGGAGACATGAAGATACGAGAGAATTTCTGATGAGGGAAAAATTTCATGTTGAGAATTAGGGGAAATGGATAGGGACCCTGCCCCACTAGGGAAAGATAGAAACAGGCTGGGGATGTGGATCCACCTGCCACACCCATGTCCAGCTGAGAAGCAGTTACAGAAGCCAGACCTCCTACCTCCTGCTCCCCATAATGATCCTGGGTCTATGCTTCCAGAAGGATAAAGAATAGGAAAGCTTCCAGTGGAGGGGATGGGGTATGGAGCTCTAGTGGTGGGAATCGTGTGGAATCGTACCCCTTTCTCCAACAGACTTGTCAATCATTATTAATAAAAAAATGGATAGGGAGCCATAAAATTCAGCAAGGGGGTTTTCAATCCTAACAGAAGGTAATAAGGTTTCTGGGCAAGGAATGGGATGACAGAAGAGGTGCATCTAGGGCAAGAGTAGATAGCATAATAATTATGCAAACAGACTTTCATGCCTGATGCTCCAAAGTCCCAGGTTCAATCCCCTGCACCACAGTAAACCAGAGCTGAGCAGTGCTTTGGTAAAAACAAAACAAAACAAAACAAAAAGAGGTGGGTCTGTTGCCTACATGGGAAGGGGAAAAAAAATCAATTGAAAGGAAAAAAAAAAAAAACTTAGAATAACAAAAACATTCCTTAAAAATAAACAGAAGTGGCAGTATCATGCTTCCCAATATCAAACTATTCTACCAAACAATAGAAATCATAACTGAAATAAAAATACACATGGATCACTGAAAATAGAATTGAGAGCCCTGAAGTAAAGCCACACATATGTGGACACTTAATTTATAATAAAGGGCTCAGAACAACAACAAAGAAAATGTCTTTCACAAATGGTGTTGAGGTAAATTGGACACCTGCATGCAAAGAATGAAATTAGTTCATCATCACATGCCATGCATAAAAATTAGTGCAAAATGGATCAATGACTTTGAAGTAGCACTTGCAACCATAAAATAGACAGAAGGGGGCCAGGTGGTTGCAAACCTGGCTAAGTGCACGTTACAATGCACAAGGACCCGGGTTCGAATCCCCGGTCCCCATCTGCAGGGGGACAGCTTAACGAGTGGTGAAGCAGTATTGCAGGCGTCTTTCTGTCTCTCTCCCTGTCGATCTGGTTGTCTCTGTTCAATAAATAAAGATAAGTAAAAAATTAAAATAAGTAAATAAAACAGACAGAAGGAAACTTAGATGGTATGCTCCTTTACATTGGCTACTCTGCGGGAGTGAGCATGGTATTCTGACACAACACAGATGTGGCCTTTGGAGAGAAAGGTTATTTGATGTGGAAATGAAAGAGTCTCAAGGGTGGACGCGTGGAGAACAAGCTTTGGTAAGAGAGAAAGGGGCTGGGTGAGAAGGCTGAGGAGAGCTGGCAGCAGACACGGTCGTAGGTCACATATCAGTTAGTTGTGGGTAATTAATAAATGATTTATGAGTTGCTCACCAAACAAGTAACTTTTGGAATAATCAGTTAAAAGAGTATTTACACTTGGACCAGAGTTGGTGTATTGCACCAAAGTGAAAGACTCTGGGGTGGGTGAGGGGGAGGGTTCAGGTCCTGGAACATGATGGCAGAGAAAGACCTAGTGGGGGTTGTATTGTTGTGTGGAAAACTAGGAAATGTTACACATGTACAGGCTATTGTATTTACTGTCAACTGCAAAACATTAATCCCCCAATAAAGAAAGAAAAAAAATCAAATTACTAAAAGAAAAAAAAGTATTTTCTGTTTGCTTTTCTTTTTTTTTGACTTCTTTTTTTTAAATATTTATTTCCTTTTTTGGTCCTTGTTTCATTGTTGTAGTTATTATTATTGTTATTGTTGTTGTTATTGATGTTGCTGTTGTTGGGTAGGACAGAGAGAAATGGAGAGAGGAGGGGAAGACAGAGAGGGGAAGAGAAAGACAGACACCTGCAGACCTGCTTCACCACTTGTGAAGCGACTCCCCTGCAGGTGGGGAGCTGGGGGCTCGAACCGGGATCCTTAGGCCGGTCCTTGTGCTTTGTGCCATGTGCGCCTTAACCCGCTGCGCTACTGCCCGACTCCCTTCTGTTTGCTTTTCTTAGGAGAAATGAATTGGGCTTTCTCCACCTAGGAGGTTGCTGTAGTAGCTGGAGGCCGGCCCGTACATGTCCCAGAATGAGAAAATGGTGTTTGTCGTCCTTGCTTTGCAGACAGGGCTGTTGCTGTGTGTTCTACGCATGAATCTGCTCTTCCTGGCGGTGTCTCTTTCCTCCCTTTTTCTCTTTTCTTTCTTTCCCCTTAATTTTCATTAAATAGGACAGAAAGAAATTGAGAGAGGAGGGGGAATTAGAGAGGGGCAGAGAAAGAAAGATGGGCTGGGGTAGATAGCATCATTATCATCAAAGAGACTCTTAGGCCTGAGGCTCCCGCGTCCCAGGTTCAATCCCATGCACCACCATAAGCCAGAGCTGAGCAAGGAAGGAAGGAAAGGAGGAAGGAAGGAAGAAAAGAAGAAAAGAAAGAAAGAAAGAAAGAAAGAAAGAAAGGAAGAAAGAGAGAGAGAGAGAGAAGGAGCACTTGAGAGAGAGACACCTGCAGATGTGCTTGACCACTTGTGAAGTGTCTCCCCCTACTGGTGGGGAGCGGGGGCTCATGCCTGAGTCCTTGAGCTTGTAATATTTCCGCTTCTAGGTGCACCACTGCCTGGCCCCTGAGAAAATGTTCTTATTTTATTTTATATTTTATTTACTTACTTATTAGATAGAGACAGAGAAATTTAGCAGGGAGAGGGAGAGAGACAAAGAGACACCTGCAGTCCCGCTTCACCACTTGTCAGGCTTTCCCTCTGCAGGTGGGGACCTGGGACTTGAACCTGGGTCTTTGCACACTGTAATGTGTGCGCTTAGCCAGGTGCACCACCACATAGACCCCTGATAAAATGTCTTTAAATGGTATGGATATTGTCAGTTCCTTTATTTTGTGAAGAGTTTCCTTTCACATTTTTCTGTGCTTTCTTTAAAAAAAAAAAATTTTTTTTAAGGATGTTCTGTTAAAAATATTACTTTTGAGGGAGGGAGAAAGGGAGATCTGAATTCTGGGGGGCTGGGTGGCACACCGGGTTAAACACACACAGTAGAAAGCACAAGGACCTGCCCTAGGATCCTGGTTTAAACCCCCAGCTCCCCACAAGTGGTGAAGCAGTTCTGCAAATGTCTCTCTTTCTCTCCCCCTCTCTATCTCCCCCTCCCCTCTCAATTTCTCTCTGTCTCTATCCACCAAAATGGAAAAAAAATGGCCACCAGGAGTAGTGGATTCATAGCTGGCACTGAGCCCCAGAAATAATAACCCTGGAGACAAAAAAAAAAAAAGGCTAAATATCAGTTTACTTAACTATCTTGCTATTTCCATGGACATTCTCTTACAATAAAAATTAATGCAGTCTACAGGTAAATGGTATTAGTCAGGAGTTAAGTAACTATCTTAAAGATAAATATTTATGACAGTATTGTCCCAACCTCATCGGAGGCACTTGGAGTCTTTTTATGTAGTGCTTAGGAAATAGAGATTTCTCTTTTTCTCTTCCTGTTCTCTTGCTGATTTATTACTTCTTTCTAGAGTAGTAGACTAGTATAGAGTTGATTCGTTTTTCCTTATGATTATCTTATAACAATTCCACTTTGTTAGAAAATCCAGAGTTAGAAAATTGATTGCAGTCCTACAGATGTTTATGGGTTAAGTAAAAGAACTAAATCTCATACAAAGTAGGGGAGTATCTTTAGGATGTCTTGATTATAAAAATCTGTTTCATATTGACTTCATTTTAAACACTCCATTTATTTATTCTCTGCTAGGAGCACCATTTCTTTTCGGTTATTCTGATACTAATAGCTTTTGTATATTTAGCTAGCATGTTTAATGTATGCGATTCACATATACGAAAATCCAGCTTTTATTTATTTTTAAAGTAGATTAAGATTTGCGTTTGTTTTATGAGAGCACTCTTTCTCATGAAGATAATTTAAATGGTAGAGTCTTATACTATTATTAACTGTAAAAATATTCTTAATAGAACGTTCGTCCGCCCTCCATTCTCACTATCCAGTTCTTTCCTTTTTCCTCGCCTTGAACCAAAGAGATTACCTTTACTCTCCTCTATCAAAATGTCCTTTCATTATTTTTTCTGACTCAGAAACTTGAAGCTGTTTAGATTCTGGACCCCTCTGGCTTCCTTATTTCTGATTCTTTGTACATTTAGATTTCTCCTCTAGTCTTTTCAATGGCTGCTCATTGTTAAACTTTTATGCTTCTGGGAGATTATACACTAATTTCCATTATTTTTTCTTGATTACTCTGAGATAATTCTCTTATCTCTTGTTTTCACACCAGAGATTTCCTCCCCCTCCCATCCTCTTTTTGGGTGTTCTTTTTAACTACAAGTCCATACTTTGATCTGATACAAAGTCTGGGAAGCCCTAGTACTACCCTCCCCCCGCCCCCCACCATTTTTCCTTTCTTTCTTTCTTTTTTTTTTTAATGTATTTCTTTTTTTTTTATTATTTAAAAAAGGATAAATTAACAAAACCATAGGGTAGGAGGGGTACAACTCCACACAATTCCCACCGCCCAATCTCCATATCCCACCCCCTCCCCTGATAGCTTTCCCATTCTCCATCCCTCTGGGAGCATGGACCCAGGGTCATTGTGGGTTGCAGAAGGTGGAAGGTCTGGCTTCTGTAATTGCTTCCCCGCTGAACATGGGCGTTGACTGGTCGGTCCATACTCCCAGTCTGCCTCTCTCTTTCCCTAGTAAGGTGGGTCTCTGGGGAAGCTGAGCTCCAGGACACATTGGTGGGGTCTTCAGTCCAGGGAAGCCTGGCCGGCATCCTGATGGTATCTGGAACCTGGTGACTGAAAAGAGAGTTAACATACGAAGCCAAACAAATTGTTGAGCAATCATGGACCCAAAGCTTGGAAGAGTGGAGAGGAAGTGTTAGGGGGATACTCACTGCAAACTCTAGTGTAACTTCTGCTTTCAGGTATATATTTTGCAGTAGTTTACGGATACGTGTGAACATATGCTCTCTCTCACAGAAACTGGTGTATATCTAGGTTTTGGGACTTCGTTAGAAAGTGAACCACCTGAGATGAAATTAGAGTATACTATGAAAGGAAAGGTCTCACCCGAGTAATGAAGCTGAAGGGTTGTCATTCCACACGTGAAGTCTCTGGACACAGTCTGAAGTGAAGCATGTTGAGGTGGCAATCGTTGCGTTGGTTAGGTTGTGATCGGCGGATGCAATATTACTTGATATGGATTGGGAGAGGCATACGGGAAAGTGGGCCCTATCCAAGGGTTCCAGGACTGGGGGAAGTAGAGGCTCTATAGTGGAGATGTAAGGTTCCTGCTGTCTTAGGGTTCAAAAAGACAATCGATAGTTAATGTTATCACATTATGTGGTAATTGGGTTAACTTTGAAAAGTCCTTTTGTTATGGTTTACTGTACAGTACCCAGTATCTTGTATATAGCTGTGCTATTGGTTGCTTCTGGTCTACTTGGTCTAGGCTTTTGAGAGAATCCGCATATCAAATACACAGCCTATATATTAAAAAGATTCAGTCTATGTTTTAAAAACTTCCTTTCTTAGCTCTTCTTTTGCTTAAGTAAAATACCTTCCGGGGGGCTAGGCGGTAGTGTACCTGGTTCAGCGCACACAGTACAGTGCACAAGGACCCTGCTCTCCACCTGCAGGGGAGTCGCTTCACAGGCGGTGAAGCAGGTCTGCAGGTGTCTGTCTTTCTCTCCCCCTCTCTGTCCTCCCCTCCTCTCTCCATTTCTCTCTGTCCTATCTAATGACAACATCAATAACAATGACAATAATAACTACAACAACAATGAAAAACAAGGACAACAAAAGGGAAAATAAAATAATAATAATAAAGAACCTAATCTTTAAAAAACATCCCTATTTTCCATTAGGTATAATAATGCAATTTGAAGTGATATTGTAGTATTTTTCCAGCTTCACTTGAGGACTTGCCCTAGTCTAGCCGTTGAGAAAACTCTGATACACTGCTTGGCCCTGTTTGTACCTGTCAGCACCCCCATGAACTCCTTCTCTTATTGTGTACCTTCTGTGCTGAGCAGCTCACCTTGGCCAGGCTGAGTTGGACTCTGCATGGGGACATGGGGACATGGAGCCTAAACAGACACTGTGTTCTGGTTTATGGTGGTGCTGGGGATTGAACCTGGTACCTCCAAGCCTTAGGCATGAAACTCTTTTACATAACCATTATGCTGTCTTCCCAATAGTAAAATAATAAAGCCCGGCTTTTAACTATTAACAGTCATAATGGATCACAGTATTCCCAACAATTATGTTTTAAAAAAGATTTTTTTTGGGGGGAGAGGCTCATTGTTTATAATATAGTCTTAATTTTTTTCTTTATTAATTGGATAGAGACAGCCAGAAATCAAGGGGGTTGGAGGAGATAGAGAGGGAGAGAGACAGACCCCTGCAGTGCCCTGCTTCACCACTCACAGAGCTTTCCCCCTGCAGCTGAGAACGGGGGTTTGAACCTGGGTCCTTGCGCATTGTAACATGTATGACCAACCAGGTGCTCCCCACCCGACTCTATAGTCTAGTCTTCACCACACAGGCACAGCCTCTCATCTCATACCTGCGTCTAGGAGACACACCAGGACCCCATGTCCCGTCATCCTGTCCCTCTCTCTCCTTCCCCAGATTCCTTTGCTTTGGAGCAGTATTACCATACCTAGTCCAAGTGTCATCTTTGTTTTCCCTTACTGTCTCGTATTCTTAAATTCCACCTGTAAGTGCCCTCATTCAGTTTTGGTCTTTGTCTTTCTGGCCTGTCTCACTCAGCATGATGCCTGCAAGTTCTGACCGTGACATTGCAAAGGAGACGACCTCATCACTCCCCAAAGCTGCATGGTCCTTCCCTGTGTGGCCGTCCCAGAGCTTCCTAGCCGTTCACCCATCATCTGTGACACTGCCTGTGAGGATGTCACAAATTAGATTGCATTTCCATTTTTTTTTTTTAGTACCTTAAATTTTTTTTTTTTATTATTTATTTATTCCCTTTTGTTGCCCTTGTTGTTTTATTGTTGTAGTTATTATTGTTGTTGTCGTTGTTGGATAGGACAGAGAGAAATGGAGAGAGGAGGGGAAGACAGAGGGGAGGAGAGAAAGACAGACACCTGCAGACCTGCTTCACCGCCTGTGAAGCGACTCCCCTGCAGGTGGGGAGCCGGGGTTCAAACCGGGATCCTTATGCCGGTCCTTGTGCTTTGTGCCACCTGCACTTAACCCGCTGCGCTACTGCCTGACTCCCCAGTACCTTAAATTTTTAAAATTATCTTTACTTATCATTCTGGATAGAGACAGCCAGGAACTGAGAGGGGGAGGGGAGATAAAGAGGAAAAGAGACAGAGAGATACCTGCTGCCCTGCTTCACCACTCTCAAAGCTTTCCCTCCTGCAGGTGGGGACGGGGGCTCGAACCCAGGTCCTTGAGCATTGTAACATGTGCGCTCAACCAGGTGTGCCTACCACACGGCCCCTAGATTTCTTAACATGAATTGAGGATTTAAAGAATCATTTGCTGTTTGGCCATTATTTTCAGTAATTAACCAAGACTGCTTCTTCATTTCTTGTGGGCTAGGTCTTTGAAGCCTTGTTGTTCCTGTTGGCTGAAAAATGAATTTGGTGTTTAATATTATTTAAGTAGATGCAACTTGTAAATGGAAACCATGAGTTGTGGTTTAGACTAAATATTAGGCATTTTGGAAGTACCTGTTAAAGTGATTACTGCACATTTATTTATTTTGCCAACCAGTGCTTTGTGCCTGTATGATGCTACTGCTCCCAGTAATCTAGTAATCTCTCTCTCTCTCCCTCTCTTCTTTTCAAAGGTGGGTAGGGTAGAGGAAGAAAGTCCTCAGAGCACCGATGCAGTCACGGTGCATGAAGGCTCTCCTGATAGCCATCCTCCTG
Organism: Erinaceus europaeus; assembly: GCF_950295315.1. Taxonomy (NCBI): domain Eukaryota; kingdom Metazoa; phylum Chordata; class Mammalia; order Eulipotyphla; family Erinaceidae; genus Erinaceus; species Erinaceus europaeus. The sequence goes on from NC_080172.1 coordinate 6,220,342, forward strand.
TGTGGCACTGGCCATTTGAATGAGCCAGCTACCTCTTGGCTCTGATTACTTTTAATATCTGAACTATTTCTGGTTGCCAAGCCAGGGTATCATTTAGGTATGAATTGCCATATAGCTAAGTATATTTTACCATTTTTTATGTAACTTTTAACTCTCAACCCCCAGATATCACAAAGTTTACTTGTGGGTGATTAAATTGAGTAAGACAAGAGATTTCCCACCCATGCAGAATACAATCTCATTTCTCCTGCTTTTCAGAGAATAGTGGGAACAGCCTGACCTGTAGGTTGATTGTCATTTTCTGCCTCCTTCCTACCTACTTGCTGTTACAAAGAGACACGGAGCTTAGCCTCTCATCACATTCTGTCATTTTGTGGGCTGCAGAGGAAAAAGGCTTCCAACAGGGTTAGTTCCATGGCCTTGTGCACATGGAAGTATAAATGCTCTGGGAGAGGATATATATTAGCTAAGGCCACTCATCTTGCTTCCTGCCTGTATATCTCCTTCCGTCTTCAGCTTTTTTCCCCCTCTGGACTAGCAATGTAAAAGTGTATGCTCACTTCAGGAATGTATGTTTTATTCACTACTGTTATTATTACTAAAAGTCCTTTCTCAAAGTACCGAAATTGTACAGAGCTTTTAAGAACACATAAAGAGGGAGTCGGGCGGTAGCGCAGCGGGTTAAGCGCACATGGCGCAAAGCACAAGGACCGGCTAAAGATCCCGGTTTGAGCCCCCGGCTCCCCACCTGCAGGGGGGTCGCTTCAGAGGCGGTGACGCAGGTCTGCAGGTGTCTGTCTTTCTCTCCCCCTCTCTGTCTTCCCCTCCTCTCTCCATTTCTCTTTGTCCTATCCAACAGCGAGGACATCAACAACAATAACTACAACTATAAAAACAACAAGGGTAACAAAAGGGAAAATAAATAAATATTTTTAAAAAAGAACATATAAAGAGTATTTTTTCGAACTGGGTGGTGGTGCATCTGGTTAAGTGCATGTGTTCTTATGCACAGGGACCCGGGTTCAAGCCCCTGGTCCCCACCTGCAGGGGGGAAGCTTCACGAGTGGCAAATGGAATTGCAGGTGTCTCTCTCTCCTTCCCCACCCCCTTCCTGTCAGTTTCTCTCTGACCTATCACATTAAATAAAGTTAAAGTGTTTTTATAGAAGAACCTTCCCCCCCCAGAAGTACAATTCTAGAGTTAAATACTAACTAAAGGAAGAAAGAGAACAATGGAGGAATTCACGAGTTTTTTAGTGTCATGTTGACAGAAGTTTTTGGTATCATTTTTTTTAAAGTTCTTTTAGTTATCTTTATTTATTGGATAGAGAAAGCCAGAAATTGAGAGGGTGGGGGAGATGAGAGAGAAAGAAAGAGAAAGATGAGAGACAGAGAGAGAGAGAGAGAGACCTTCAACCCTGCTTCACCCCTCGAGATTCCCCCTGCCGGAAGGACTGGGGGCTCGAACCTGGTACCTTGTGTACTGTAAAGAGCGCTCAACCAGGATGCCACACCCAACCCCATTTTTGGTATCTTTTAACTTGAGAAGTTTAAAAGAGAATGTGCTTTTCCTGGTTGGTGCTGCCTTTGCTATGGTTGCTTCGTGAGTGCAGCCTGATTTCCAAAACTGTCTGTGGCTTAGAGAAGCTGTGGTCTTTCTCTTAGGACATGCAGAATACCTCAGTGTGGTTGCAGGTGCGTTTGACCTGCTCAGCAATTCTTAGCAGTATTTAGACTCGAGATAAACAAGGAGCAAAGTGATTTTGTTTTGCAGAGAGCTATTCACTTGTTGTAGACTCTGATATATTATCTAGATTCTAATCTGACTTGATGCATTTAAACAGCAGGCTGTACAGAAACATTAAGATCAGGGCCGGGCAGTAGTGCATTGAGTTAAGTGCACATGTTGCAAAGTATAAGGACTCGTGCAAGGATCCCGGTTCGAGCCCCTCACCAGCAGGGGGACCATTTCACAAATGGTAAAGCAGGTCTGCAGGTGTCTATCTTTCTTTCCCCCTTTCTGTCTTCCCTACCTCTCTCAATTTCTCTCTGTCCTACCCAACAATAATGACAGCAATAACAACAACAATAGTAATAGCAGCAATAACAACGATGGAAAAAAGATGGCCTCCAGGAGCAGTGGATTCATAGTGCAAGCACTGAGCCCCAGCAATAACCCTGGAGGAAAAAGAAAAAAGTTAAGATGACCCATTTTGCAAAAGCTTGACTGGCAAATCAATTACTTGTATAAAGAGAATGTATACAGGAGGCCGGAAGTGTGGTTCACTTTCTCTTTCCTGGTCCCTTGTCCCACACCCTTGACCATAGCTGCATCAGACCCATTGCAATTCTGTCAACGTGTCCTGTACAGCTTGAGAGGTCACAGTGGGCAGTGGTATACATGGAGCCTGGGATTGGACAACCTGTGTGTGAATCCTGGCTTCATACCAGTTAGCGGTGGATTTTTATCTCTCTTTGGCTCAGTTTCTTTATTCAAACACAACATAACAACAGAACTATTTTATAGAGTTGGAGCTAGGTGGTTTTCATTCATTGTTTAGTTTTCCACAACTTGTAAGCATTGTGCTTGTGCTGTGTGTTTTCCCCATATTTGACTTTTAAAAATTCTGTGCCCAAATAGTCTTCTTTACTTTTATGAAGCTGTCTTCGAGTTTCCAGTTGCAATTTTAACCCTGGGTACACATTGGACTCACTAGTGACTATTAAATATTGATGTCTGAATTTATTGTTTGAGCTGGAGCTGGTTTGTGAGAATGGATTTTTTTTTTTTGGAACAGGCTGTTAAAGCATTGATAGCTTTAAAATTGGTCCTGGTGGGAATATTTACATTCTTGAAACTGGTAGGTTTCCTGCCGATTTACTTGGCACTCTAGTGATTTTAATAAGTAAGCCTCTTTATTTTATAGATACAGAGCTTTTGGGATATGTGTGTGTATCTTTGTGGCTTGCTTCAAACAGACAGCATTGTCTCCCAGCTGCCACATATGGGGTGCCTGAAAGCACCCAAGTTCTGATTCCTTTTAAGCCCTTAGAGGGAAGGATCAGTTCCAACTTTCTGCCTGTGCTTATCAACAGCCAGTTTCCTATGTCAGTTCACATTGGCTCTCAAGTGTGAATGTTTGTCCAGATTTCACCTCTTGGCAAAGGGCATCAACGATACTGGACCCACTTAAAGACCTTACTTTTATTTAATCACCAATATAAAGACCTTAGGTCCAATAAGGTCACATGTTGAGGTACTAAGGGGTAGGGCTTATACATGTTGTTAGTGACTTTTCCCAGAACACCAATCAGCTGTGGCTTAGGTGGCACTGTTGATTGACCCTGGGACATTGGAGCCTCAAGTGTGACAGTATTTTGCGCAGTCATTATGCCCAGCTCTTAACATATATATACATGTTAGTGAGTCACACTTCAACTTAACATATATATACATGTTAGTGAGTCACACTTCAACTTAACATATATATACATGTTAGTGAGTCACACTTCAACCCATAACATGGGGTAACACTCTCTTTTTCTTTTGCTTCTATACAACTTGTATAGTAAAGCTTAATTGAGTTGTTGAAAGTACCAGCTAACTGTGTATCATATATATATATATATTTTTTCCCATTGTGCTATGAATTTCAGAAAGTCGCTGTGTTGATTTTTGAAACAGCTCTTTGGGGATAGTATCAGAGTTGGTGTTTGTAGAGAAAAATAGTAGCTATAAACATTTCTTTATTTGAGGTAGGCATAAACTTGTTAACAAAATCTAAAGCATATATTCTGAGGAGATGATCTTGGTTTTGTGAAAATGATTTTGATGCTGTACGGAAAAGTGTCGGAGATGAATTCCACTGATCCGGCAGTGCTAAATGCTAATATTCCTCTTCAAGACTATGTAAGATTATAGAGTTCTGAAAAAAAAGGGGAGGGGACTGCTTTTGGCTTTCTCTTAAATGCAAAGATAATGACAGGTAATGACTGAAACAATTCTTTTTTCAACTGCAAGGGCTTGCACCTGCATGATTCTAAGTGCTCCTGGTGGGCTTTTCTTTTAGTTTGGGATAGAGGGAGAGAGCAGGAGAGATACCAGAGCACTGCCGCACTGTTTATGGAGCTTCCCCTAGGTGCTTCCCATGGTGCTGCCCCGCATCCCTGAGCATGGTGAAAGATGGCAGGTGAGCGATCTTCTGCCTCTTGGGGAAAAAAAAATTTTTTTTTGAACTACAGAAGATAGAACATTTAAAAACTTTACTTTGCGTTAGAATGTTTGTATACACACAAAATACCAGTTGATATCTATTGTTTTTCTCCATTTTGGAAAAAGTTAGCAGGTCTATTTTAGGCACTTTCTAACTTGTTCAGCACTTAGTGTCTTGACTATTTTCTGTACAGTTTCTAAACATTTGTGTGCTCATCTTTTTATGTTTTTATTTTGAGCAAGTATGTAGAAATAGAATCGCTATGTGGAGAAATAGATATTTATATAAGAATGGACCAAATTCTTTTTCAAAGTAATAGCAGGTGGGGGGTAGATAGCATAATGGTTATGCAGACAGATTCTCATTCGAAGTCCCAGGTCCAGTTCCCCACACCACCAGAAGCCAGAGCCGAACTGTGCTCTGGTAAAACAAACAAAACAACAAAACCCAAAAACAAAATAATAGTTCAGCCATATACTTTCACCATCAGGGCATGAGAGTTGTAGTTGCTGCACATTCCATCATTCCATATATATATATATATATATATGATTTTTATTTATAAAAAGGAAACATTGACAAAAACCATAGGATAAGAGGGGTACAACTTCACACAATTCCCACCACCAGAACCCCGAATCCCCTCCCCTCCCCTGATAGCTTTCCTATTCTTTATCCCTCTGGGAGTATGGACCCAGGGTCATTGTGGGATGCAGAAGGTGGAAGGTCTGGCTTCTGGAATTGCTTCCCCACTGAACATGGGTGCTGGCAGGTTGATCCATACTCCCAGCCTGTCTCTCTCTTTCCCTGGTGGGGCAGGGCTCCAGGACACATTGTTGGGGTCGTCTGTCCAGGGAAGTCTGGCCGGCATCCTGCTGGCATCTGGAACCTGGTGGCTGAAAAGACAGTTAACATATAAAGCCAAACACATTGTTGACTAATCATAAACCTAAAGGCTGGACTAGTGCAGATGATGAATTGGGGTCTCCGTTTTGTTGATAGTTCATAGAAATAGTTTAGTTATGTTCCAAGGGACCCATGATTATACTTGTGGTTTTGTTTGTTTGTTTTTTACTACTCGGGCCCCAAGTTCTTTACCTGCCCTGCTTAATTACATGTGCTTAAAAGCTCTCCCCCTGCTTTTCTACCTCCTCTAAGGACTTTCCTCACATATTTATAGATGAGTAGACTTAGGCAGAACAAGGGTTTATTTATTTATTTATTTTTAAATTTTTTTTCAGGTTTTATTTTATTTTATTTTTTATTTTTATTTATTTATTTTTTTAAGAAAGGATTAATTAACAAAACCATAGGGTAGGAGGGGTACAACTCCACACAATTCCCATCACCCAATCTCCGTATCCCATCCCCTCCCCTGATAGTTTTCCTATTCTCTACCCCTCTGGGAGCATGGACCCAGGGTCATTGTGGGTTGCAGAAGGTAGAAGGTCTGGCTTCTGTAATTGCTTCCCCGCTGAACATGGGCGTTGACTGGTCGGTCCATACTCCCAGCCTGTCTCTCTCTCTTTCCCTAGTAGGGTGGATCTCTGGAGAAGCGGAGCTCCAGGACACATCGGTGGGGAGAACAAGGTTTTATAACTGGTAAGAGGCAGGCGTGAGATTTGATCCTCACGTCCTCGTGGTGCAACACCTCCTGGTGCTCTTAACCTTAACAGGGAACGGGAACCTCTTAGGAAAAGCACACAAGGAAATAACCATTTTCTTATTTAACTTCTCTGCTTCTGAACTTCAAGAGATGCAATGTCTGACATTATTTTGGTTAGTGTTTCATGACATTTTGTTCCTTGGCAATGCTTTGCATTTCTAGCTCTGGCAGTAAGGTTCCTGACAAAAAGCATATGTACTGACAACAAAGGAGCTTTTTTTTTTTTTCCTAAAGGCATAGCTTTACAAACCACAGACCATGTTTCAGTAGAAAGCACAGGCTGTTTGTCCATCTAGCCTGTGGTTATTCTGGGAAAGTATTCTAGAGGTGCATCTCGGTTCACTTTTAGAATAATAATTCATGTATGGTATCTGGAAATGGTTAGTTATAAAAACAAAAAAGGCCTACGATTTTGATGGGCTGCACAATCGTAGGAATGGAAGTGTTTGGATATTTTTTACAAGGGAGCAGTGACTGTGTCCACATTCTTCTCTGGACAACAATGGACCTCATTTCCCAGACGATGGAGGGAGTTTTTATTCATCCTTAGAGAACATCTCTAGGATTGAGGAAGGAGAGTGAGGAGATGATAAAGTGATTACATCTTTAGGCCTGTGGATTTTTCTGTCTCCTCACTCTTCTTCAACTTCTCCCCTTTTCTTTGGTATCTAAGTTTGGGAACTTCAAACATCTTAGATTTCCAGATGTCATTGTACATTGAGGTACTTTGTCCTGTCAGATTTGTCAAGACAAATTAGAATTTTTTTGATGGGGATTTTAATTTCTTAAAAAAAAAAAAAACTCATGGGGCTGTGTGGTGATGCACCTGGTTGAGTGCACACATTACAGTGTACAAGGACCTGGGTTCAATCTCCCGGTCCCCATCTGCAAGGGCAAAGCTTTGTGAGTGGTGAAATAGTGTTACAGTTCTCTGTCTCTCTCTCTCTCTCTCTCTGTCTCTCTCTCTCTCTCTTTTTTTTTGCCTCCAAGGTTATCACGAATTCATAGTGCTGGCACTATGAATCCACTGTGCCTGATGGCCAATTTTTCCATTTTATTGGACAGGACAAAGAGAAATTGAGAGAGGAGAGGTAGAGAGGAAGAAAAAGATAAACACCTGCAGATCTACTTTACCACTTGTGAAGTGTCCCCCTACAGATGGGGAGCAGGGGACCTGGATCCTTGCAGGGGTCCTTATGCTTCATACTATGTGTGCTTAAATAGGTGCACCACTGCCTGGCTCCTTGTCTTTCTTCCTCTCTGTTGCTCCCTTCCCTCTGGTTTTCTGGCTGTTTCCAATAAATAAATAAAAGCAATACCAAAAAAAAAAAAAAAAAAAAAAGACTTCAAAAAAATAATGCTCACTAAAAAGAAGAAAGATCTGGAAACATTATTTTACTTAATGTAGACTTCTTACTTGAAGACAATGCTTTCCATCTGTTAGACTTAACAACAACATAGTGGCCATGTTTGCAGGCCTGATAACTTCCTGTGCCTGCGCATTGGAGCCCCACGGAGTTCACACAGTGAGTGGGGAAATTCTTAGTACTCCTTCTCCCTTCTCAACAGACCTGTCCTCTGGGAATTACCATCACTACCTTTTTATTATTATTATTTCATTTAATGGATTTATTTTATTGGGTAGAGACAGAGAAATTGAGAGGGAAGGGAGAGATAGGGAGAGAGAGAGAGAGACATCTGCTGCCCTGCTTCACACTTGTGAAAGCTTTCCCTCTGCAGGTGGGGAGCAGAGGCTTGAACCAGTGTCCTTGTGCACTGTAATATGAGCGACTAATCAGGTGCGCCGCTGCCTGGCTGCTAACCATGACTTTCTTTCATTAGGAGATCTAGGAAACACAGTTATAAGATTTTATAACTCCAACCCATGCGTGGGAAAAAAAAAGTGTTTTCATGAGGTTGTTCAGTATACAGATTGCAAAAGGATAAATTTAACACTCTGATTATGCTTCTAAAGGAGTCTTAAGGAGAACTGACCAAACCAGTTTTATTAAATATAATGGATTTCTAGATATTTATTTTATAATTAAACAAAATATTAATTAAAATAGTACCTGAGTAACTAGTTGCCTCTTGTGTTCACTCTAGGTAGGAATAGAGCAGATGAAATTAGGAGCCTTTGTGAGGGAAGAAGCTAGGAAGTCCATTTTAGGCATGCTCCCATGTTCCCATGGCTTTAGTAATTTTTGCCTGAGCCTGATAGCTAATATGCAGGTGGACTAAAAGTGTTGTCTGGGAAGATGGTGTCAGAGTTGAGAATAGGGCTAGAAAGCTGGATCAGGGCAGAGAGTACCTCTCAAATATGAAGAAAGTATAGAAATACTATTAACTCAGCCACTAGGTTCCAGATGCTAACATGATGCCAACCGGACTTCCCTGGGCAGACAACCCCACCAATGTGGCCTGGAGCCCCGCTTCCCCAGAGCCCTGCCCCACTAGGGAAAGAGAGAGACAGGCTGGGAGTATGGATTGACCTGTCAACGCCCATGTTCAGCAGGGAAGCAATTACAGAAGCCAGACCTTCCACCTTCTGCATCCCACAATGACCCTGGGTCCATACTCCCAGAGGGATAGAGAATAGGAAAGCTATCAGGGGAGGGGATGGGATACGGAGTTCTGGTGGTGAGAATTGCGTGGAGTTGTACCCCTCTTATCCTATGGTTTTTGTCAGTGTTTCCTTTTTATAAATAAAATAAAATAAAAAGAAAGAAATACCATTACCTGTTTACCCCATCCATCTGACCTAGGCCCCACATCTATTCCTGTGAAAACACAGGAGTCTTGTGCACTTGCTACTTTTTTGAATTGCTAAATAACTTTGGTGCAGGCTCTAAGAATCTAGGTATTAGGGGGGGTCTACAGAAAGAAAAAAATTGAGAGGTTTGTAGTAGTTAGTCTAATACTCTCTGTCCTTTGGATTAGGGTGGAAAAGTCCTCCTTTACCGCCACAGATGGGAGGAGAGAGAGCCTTCCTCGTGGATTGTTTTCCTGAATCAACTTTTGTTTGCCTCTTCTTGTAGTAAAACAGAAACAAGCTTTGGGGTAGTCGGGCGGTAGCACAGTGGGTTAAACACATGTGGCGCAAAGTGCAAGGACCAGCGTAAGGATCCCAGTTTGAGCCCCCGGCTCTCCACCTGCAGCGGTGTCCCTTCACAGGCGGTGAAGCAGGTCTGCAGGTGTCTCTTTTTCTCTCCCCCTCTCTGTCTTCCCCTCTTCTCTCCATTTCTCTCTGTCCTATCCAACAGCGACATCAATAACAACAGCAATAACTACAATAAAACAACGAGGGCAACAAGAGGGGAAATACATAAATAAATAAATATTATAAATACATATATTAAAATAAAATAAAAGAAACAAGATTTTGGATGCTAGGTATGCTGGATTGGGATTTTTTTTTTTTTTTGCCTCCAAGAGGCTCAGTGCCTACACTATGAATTCACTGCTCCTGGCGGCCATTCTTTCCTTTTTTTTTTTTTTTTTTAATTATTGGATAAGAAAGAGAAAAATTGAGAGAAGAGGATATAGAGGGGAGAAAGATTATGACTATCTTCTAACTTATGATCTTTTTATGACCTTGGACATTGCACTTAAACTCTCAAAGTGATAGTAATTTTAAAGGATCTGATTGTTTGCCACGTACTTGAGGGGGAGGTACATGTCAGGAGACTCAGTGCAAAGTTTTTATTGACACTGTGTGTCAGTCGCTTGAATGTTCATTCTGTACCAGGTACCAGACTAGTCATTAGATACAGCAGAAATGACCCTGTGCCTTGTGAAACTTTGCCATGGCTTTCATAGATTCCCTCTGTATCAGTGTGCAGACACAAGTTCCAGAAAAGGATGCCTTTTTGTACAAGGTCAAAGATAAAGTCTGAGCTGGGAAAGTGACTTTTGAATGAAGACCCGCAGGAGGGAACGGTGTGAGTCAGAGGAGTATCAAGGGAAGAACATTTTAGGCAAAAGGAAAGTAACTCAGGTAAAGTTGACAGTGTCATTGAGGGATTCCTCAGAGAGTCTTAGTGTGATCCAGGCAGGGGTAAGGCTGAGTACAGGGGAGAATGAACTTAAAGAGGTGATAACGGTCAAATGATCATCCTACCATGATGTCACACTTGCTTATTATTATAATAAATATATTTGTTATTATATTACTATGTTGCTTATTATTATCTATTATTTACTGATTTTCCTCTAAGCTTTATTAAAATGTAAAATGTTGATAACAGCAATATATATATATATATATTTATATTTATTTATTTATTTCTTCTGAATGTCTTTTTTTTTTTTTTTTTTTTCATTTTCTCTCTCCGGATCCTATGGAATTGGATTTCAGAGTCCACTGGTCATCTTCCCCTAACATTTATCCCTCTGGGAGTATGAGCAAAATCTTTACTTTTACTTGTAAACAAATGTGAAGTCAGTTTTCACAATTTTTTTAGAAGAGTAGTTTGTTTCAGAATAGGTTTTTTAACATCTCTGCTCTATGTTTGATTTCCTTATGTAGACACTGGACTCAAGCAGTGACTGGTGGGGAAAAAAAAAAAAAAAAGAACGGAAGAAATGGCTGATTACATTGTTTTTTAAAAAATACTATGAGATATTTTTCCAACTATTAAACAGAACAAGTTTTTGGTAGATCACTTTGTGAAGAAACCAAGATGCAGACAAAGTCTGTATAAGTTCATCCCATTTTTGTAAGACAGTGGCATGTGTGAGTATGTATGTATGTATGTATGTATGTGATGCACTGGCGTATGGTCATATAAACATGACAGGAGAAAAGGAAGATTCATTTGAGGCTGTTAGCATGGGTTGGGAGGGGGCAGTATGAAAGGGTGAAAAGGAGCGTGAGGGGAGTTGGAGAACCAAGCAGAGAGAAAACGTAAAAGCAAACGCGCAGTCTCTCATGCGCGACAGAAGTTTGTTTATATCCTTACACGAACACTTAAGGGGCCAGGCAGTGGCGCATCTGGTTAAATGCTCATATTCAGTGAGGAAAGACCCAAGTTCAAGCCCCTGGTCTCCACCTGCAGAGGGAAAGCTTCACAAACATTAAAGCAGGGCTGCACGCGTCTCTGTCTCTCTCCCTCTATCTCTTCCCCTCCTCTTAATCTCTCTCTGTCTCTATCCATTAGTAAATAAGTACAATAAAATTAAGGACACACATATGTCTATCTCTATATCTTAAAGACTATAGAACTACTTCATCTCAGGCATTTGAGTTGGCCTTGAGAGAGTTTATTATATTATTTATATTATGACTGGAGATTGTGACAGAAAAAAACAGTCGGCACACACTCTTGGTAAAGCGCATGTGCTCTGATTCATTTCGAAGAATACATTTAGTGATGGCGTGTTTCTTTTCTAGAATATCTGAACAGTACATTTGAGTTACAGTGATGCATGAACCCTGATCCTTTTGCTGGGGTAGTTGACTTGGTTTCATTGATTCTGGGTAACATATGTAAGGTTTGGTGTGCTGATATAAAATGATATTAAGTGATATAAAATGCCAGTAGTACAACATAATCATTATATTTTATGAAGTGGCATGTTTTGACCGAAGAACCTTGGATCTTTTTTTTTTTTTTTCTTTCAGTGTGGGGGATGACAGAATCCGAATAGAAAGGATGGATCCCATGTATTTTGAATATAGCCACGCATTCCAGGCTGTTGCGGAGTTTTATGCAAAAGATGTCATTGACATCAAAGGTAAATATGTTTCTCAACCATTTTCCCTCAAATTTACCTAGTTGAGATTTGGATAAAAGGTGAGTTTGCCTTTGCATGTAATGAAGGTTAGATAGTTACCGTTGTGGAAGTAGGAGGAGTAGGGGAGGTGTTCTCTGTTCTTGCAAACACCACCACAGCTGCTTTCTTTGCAGTTTAACTTTTATTTTTAGATAGATAGTTAGTTTAACTTTTATATTTAGACCTTTTATTTTCTCTTAATTTTTTGGTGGTTTTGGGACTTCACCACAAGAAGATTACTTTTCAGATAGAAAAAGAGAGACAGAGACAGAGGGAGAGAAGTTTCCCCGAGTGGAGTAGGGGCTAGACGTGTATCGGAGCTGTGTGAATGAAAAAACAGGCACACTGTCTGGGTGAGCTGTCTCCGTGGCTCAGTTATGACACTTTTAATAACTTGATGTTTTTGGTACCTTGATTGGAACGCAAAGAGTTAGTTCCCACTAGCTTTGTCATTTATTGATTTATTTTGCTGCCTTTAAACGCTTTTATTATTTATTTATTGCATAGAGAGAAATTGAGCGGGAAAGGGGAGATAGAAAGGGAGAGGGGAAGGGAAATAAACACCTGCAGCACTGCCTCACTGCTTATGTAACTTCCCCCTTACAGATGGGGACCAGGGGTTTGACCCCGGGTCCTTACGTATTGAAACATGCCCTAGCAGATGCCCCTCCTTCAGTCCTTCCTTTTTGTCACTTTTAAAAGATGGTTCATTATTTTCTTGGTCGTTTCATAGATTGTCACTCTATGTTTGGGTTAGTCACCTGATGGAGGCTGACAATTTAAAAGATTAACGGCTGGAATTAAAATGCTAAAGTGGCAGGGTCTGAATACAGTCACTGTTCATCTAGTTCACTTTTACTTAGCTAGTTATCAGTGTTTGAGTTGGTCTGTATTCTCCTGTCATTGATAATCCAGCCAAAGTTAAGATCCAAGTTTATCCTTAATCACATGGTCTAGGGAGTCGGAGGTAGCGCAGCGGGTTAAGCGCATGTGGGATCCAGCATAAGGATCCCAGTTCGAGCACCCGGCTCCCCACCTGCAGGGGAGTCACTTCACAAGCAGTATAGTAGGTCTGCAGGTGTCTATCTTTGCCTCCCTCTCTCTGTCTCCCCTCCTCTCTCCATTTCTCTCTGTCCTTTCCAACAATGACAACACCAATAATAACTACAACAATAAAAAACAAGGGTAGCAAAAGGGAATAAATAAATCAATATTAAAAAAAAAATTTTTAATGGAAAAAAATATCACGTGGTCTAGAGTTTCTCCATGAGACCACAGAGAGTTCAATTTCTCTGGCTGCCCACATGTTTTATTACTATTTCTCTCTTAATCCCTTTTAATCTAATAATGCTTTTGCCAAATTCAGTTCTTCTTCTTCTAGCGTTTGCCCTTCTTCCGTAGCCAGTCAACAGCGTCAGGTTGAGCCTGATGTAAAGTTTCGAGACCTCCTTTGAATCTGGAGAGGTGGCAGTCGTTGACTATGTGGGTCATAGTCTGTCTGGAGCCGCAGGGGCAGTTCGGGTCGTCTCTGGCTCCCCAGCGATGGAACATAGCGGCGCACCGGCCATGGCCTGTTCGATAGCGATTGAGGAGGGCCCGATCATAACGTGCTAGGTCAAAGCCGGGTTGACGCTCGCAGGGCTCTGTGATGAGGTGTTTGTTCTTGACCTCAGCTGACTGCCAGCTCTGTTTCCAAGAGTCTGGAACAGAGAAGTTCAGTGTAGGTGTAGGGGACCAGATTGGGTGACAAGACGTCAAGCGTTGGACAGGGTGGGCGAAGATATCCCCGTATATTGGCAGGTCCGGTCGAGCGTAGACGTGGGAAATGAACTTAGATGATGCCGCATCCCAACGAATATCTGGCGGGGCGATGTTGCGAAGAACTGGCAGCCATGGAACCGGGGTGGAACGGATGGTTCCAGAAATGATCCTCATGGAGGAATATAATTTGGAATCGACCAAGTGGGCATGGGGGCTACGGAACCATCCTGGGGCACAGTATTCTGCAGTGGAATAGCAGAATGCCAGAGATGATGATCGTAGTGTGGCAGCGCTCGCGCCCCATGAGGAGCTGGCCAGTCTTGCAATGATGTGATTCCTCGCGCCCACCTTTGCTGCAGTTTTTATGAGATGTTCGTGAAATGACAGGGTGCGATCGAGAGTAACACCAAGATAGACTGGCTGGGCTTCATGCCGGATTCTCGTATTGCCAAGCTGCACATTAAGCTCACGCGAGGCCAAGGCATGGTGTAGATGGAAAACAGATGGAAAACCGTTTTTGCAGTGCTAGGGATTAGTCGCCATTTTTTACAGTAGTCAGATATCAGAGACATGTCTTTCGTGAGTGTTTCCTCGAGGATGTCGAACTTGGATGCCTGAGTAGCACAGCAGATGTCATCGGCGTAGATGAACTTCCTTGAAGAAGTTTCTGGAAGGTCATTGATGTAAATATTAAATAGCGTAGGAGCCAGAACAGAGCCCTGGGGGAGGCCACTTGAGACAAGTCTCCATCTGCTAGACTTGTCACCCAGATGCACCCGGAATCTTCTGTTTTGGAGAAGAAACAATATAGTGTTGGCCACCCATGGAGCCAGGCATCTTGAGATCTTGACTAGGAGACCACGGTGCCAGACCGTGTCATAGGCTGCTGTGAGATCAACAAAGACAGCACCCGTCTTTAAATTCTTCTGGAATCCATTTTCAATGTAAGTTGAGAGGGCCAGGACTTGTTTGCAGGTAGATCTTCCTGGGCGGAAACCAGCCTGGGCGGGTGATAGGAATTTCTCTGTAAGAGGAGAAATACGTGACAGAAGCAGCCTCTCAAGGAGTTTGTAACACACGGAGAGGAGAGAAATTGGTCTCTAGCTGGCGGCCAGTGTTGGGTCTTTCTTTGGTTTCAAAACCACTATTATCTTCGCACGACGCCAAACTTTGGGCATAGACTCAGATTCCAAGATGTGGGACAGGAATGAAGCGAGCCACTTCTTTGCCGCGGGGCCCAGGTTAAGAATGAGTTCTGGGGTGATGTTATCATAGCCAGCAGCCGTTCCCGGTTTAACCCTCTACAAAGCGTCTTCCAGTTCAGACAGTGTAAAGGGAGAGAGTTTTGGAGATGGACAAGATACCCGGAAGTGGGATGACCACTCGTGGGAAATTTCTCTTTTCCAGACTGGGTCGATCTTAGCACGTCCAACTTGAGTTAGGTGACTGGCCACTGAGTTTGGAGATACGGGAGGATGGGAGACAGGAGGGGGTTGGCTACCGGCACCCAGACTGTGAAGAAGCTTCCCGGCCTTCCTACTTGAGTGGGTGAAGTTCAGACTTTCCGTGAGTTGTTGCCAGCGGGCTTGGCGTGCTGCATCCAGGGAGGCAATGAGATGGTCGGCCACATCTGGGTCGCCCGACTCATCATACTGCTTTAGTAGTTGCTCGCATTCAGCATCAAGACAAGGCGTATAGTTAGCACGTCTCCCACGAGGAATGGCTTGGGAAGCAGCTTTGAAGATGGCTTGGCCGAAGCGCCTGTAGGAATCTTCAGAGGGGATAGAGTTAATTGGAATTGCAGGAATAGATTTGTTGGTAAGATCACTGAAAGTTCCAAATTCAGTGAAATGTCTGAAAGAGTGACAACAATCTCTGAGCACCAGTCTGCTATCACCAGTGATTGTCATCATCAGTGGTCTACTGAAGATAAGACTTAGCAAAGCCACTGGAAGCCACTCTTATTATCAGACTGATTTAGAAGAATGTGTATCAGAAAAATGGGCTTGCTGACAGGGTGCATGCTTTTCTCCGTAGGAGGGGTCTCCACAGCAGACTTTGTGGCAGTCTGCAGAGCTACTGATTACTTTGATTTCTTCTCTCTCTTTTGACAACTCAGCTTCAAAGAAAGAGGCTTTCCCCTGCCCCACTAGGGAAAGACAAAAACAGGCTGGGGGATGGATCCACCGGCCAACACCCATGTCCAGTGGGGAAGCAATGACAGAAGCCAGAACTCCCACCGTCTTCCACCCAAGAAAGAATTTTGGCCCCTACTCCAAGAGGGATAAAGAATAAGGGAGCTTCAAGCAGACATCATGTTTTATCACATTCAGTGTGACCTCCTAATATATCTGTACTTAATCATTATCAGGTTTCTTGAAAACAAAAAAAGAAAGATAAAATCTCCTGTTTTCAATTCCCTTTCTTCTGTGTCTTAGGCATTCACAACCACCTACATTTCCTTGAAGTGTTACTTTAGGAGATATTATCTAAATTATTTCAAGACCAAAATAAATATTAGTATAATTAATTAATTTGACAAAATAGAGAGATCAGAGCACTGGTCAACTCTGGCTTGTGGTGAGCTGGGAATTGAACCTGGGGCCTCAGAACCTCAGGCCTGAAAATCTTTTGCAGAACCATCATGCTATATCCCCAGCCCACCCCAAGTAAATTTTATTTTTCTTAATTTTTTTTTTTTTTTAGTGCTAAGTACTTTCGATGATGGTTTTTTTTTTTTTTTTTTTTTTTCCTGATTTTAGATTCTCAAGGTTTTTCTAACATTATTAACTTGGAGAAGCCTGTGATTTGCTGTCTGGCTGCCATAATAAGATACCTCAAGGAATTTAACTTGGAAAAGATCCTCTCCAAACCCAAGTAAGTATTTAAAAAAAAAAATAAATAAAAGGGTGAAATTAAAACAAACAAACAAACAAACAAACACATTTGTGGGGTCAGGCGGTGGTGCATCAGATTAAGCGTACATAGTACAAAGCTCAAGGACCTGCGCAAGGACCCAGGTTCAAGCCTCCGGCTCCCCACCTGCAGGGGAGTCGCTTCACAAGCCGTGAAGCAGGTCAGCAAGTATCTTTCTCCCCCTCTGTCTTCTCTCTCGATTTCTCTCTGTCCTTTCCAAAAAATGAAAAAAATAGCCTTCAGGAGCAATGGATTCATAGTGCAGACACTGAGCCCCAGTGATAACCCTGGAGGTAAAAAAAACCCAAACAAAACACTATTTATCATTTATGGTGTGTGTGTGTGTGTGTGTGTGTGTGTGTGTGAATGGCAGACAGACAGGAGGCATAGAGAACCTGAGCACCTTACTACCACTTTATGTAGTATTAGGGATCAAACTCAGTCCCTCTGTCATTCAAGGCATGCAGTCTACCACTGAGTCCCCTCTTGACCTATAAAAACATTTCTTAAATTGAAGTAGTTAAGGACCATACTCAGAAATATACCTGCTGTAAAAGGATACCTTGCTTCAGGAGAAAAATGAACTAACTAAATGATAATGTTATTGAAGGTTACTAGGAAAATATTTTAGTGACTTGATATGAAAATATTGACTGATTCCTTTTGAATACAAAACTGGAAATTTATCCTTAATAGTAAGCAGTGGACTTAAAAAGTAGTATTGGAGGGTCAGCCGGTGGTGCATCTGGTTAAGCTCACACACTATAGTGCTCAGGGACCCAGGTTCAAACCCCTGGTCTCTACCTGCAGGGGGAAAGCTTCATGGGTAATGAAGCAGGACTGCAGGTGTCTCTGTCTCTTTCCCTCTCTGTCCCTCCCTCCCCTCTCAATTTCTCTGTCTCTATTTATTGAGCAATAAATAAAGTATTAAAGATATGATCAGGTCATCTCCTTTGCCATACCTTGGATAGAACTTGAGTGATCGGTGTTAAGTGAGATAAACCAGACGGAAGAAAGACAAATACAGGATGATCTCACGCATAGGTGGAACCCAGGACAGAAAGGGAAAGCACAAAATGAACCCTGAGCAGGGTGTGTGATGTTACTGCAAAACAAGAGTAAGGGAGGGGGTGGAGATGGACCCACGTTAGGGGTGGGAGGGTTTCACAGACATCTATCACAGGGAGATGAGAAATTGGGCCTGTGTGTCAACAACTGTGCTGTAGTTCACAAACTTTAAGTCCCCGATGAAATGATTAAAAAAAAACTTCACCAAGTCTGTACATGCTATTACTATAAATATGTAAAGACTGATTCTAAGTTACTGCTTTAATAGTGCATTGCTGAATATACTTTTAACAGGAAAGACTAGTAAGGAAGGAGAAAATTGAAATTGCATGCAACATTTATTAAACATATTCTAACTCAGTCTACTTGCAATGTACCAAACTTTTAATCTAGTTTGGGAGATTTAAAGAGATGTAAGGAGAATGAATGTTTTAGCCTAAATAATTTCTGCTACTTTTCCAGTTCTGCACTAAAACATTAGTCAAAGTAATTAACAGTCAAATGGGCTGTTAATTATAGAGTAAATCACATTTGTTACACAGCAGAATGTTGGTTAAAAGCTTTTAAAGAGAGTGTGTGTGTGTGTGTGTGTGTGTGTGTGTTTAAATCAAGATTATCTCATGCTAAAGAATTAGGAGGACATTTTTTTAAGCATCTTGACATATTTTTCAAGCTAATTGCATAGCTTTGCCTGAATATACCACCAGTGGATCTGCCAGTGACAAAAGACTATTTTGGGTTCTGTTCCTAGAAATGTAGAAAACAGAGAATTGTTGGTATCAACACGTCCCTTTCCTCATTCTTAGTTTTGGTGAGATCATTGTTGTCCTTCGTTGATACCATTCCCTTGATCAGCACCAGCACCACTGGCAGGCCATCTTCCACTGCTTGTTACTCACTCGCTTGGTTTCATTTCCTATTAGAGGGGTGACTTTTTAAAGAATTTTCTTTTTTTTTTTTTTATTTTATTTATTCCCTTTTGTTGCCCTTGTTGTTTTATTGTTGTAGTTATTATTGTTGTTGTCGTTGTTGGATAGGACAGAGAGAAATGGAGAGAGGAGGGGAAGACAGAGAGGAGGAGAGAAAGACAGACACCTGCAGACCTGCTTCACCGCCTGTGAAGCGACGCCCCTGCAGGTGGGGAGCCGGGGTTCGAACCGGGATCCTTATGCCGGTCCTTGTGCTTTGCGCCACCTGCGCTTAACCCGCTGCGCTACAGCCCGACTCCCAAGAATTTTCTTTTTTTAAAAAAGATTTATTTCTTTATTATGGAAACACAGAGAATTTGGGAGCAAAGGGGGATAGAGAGGAAGACCCATCTTCAACACTTGTGAAACTACCCTCACTGCATGTTGCAACCAGGGCTTGAACCAAGCTCCTTGTATGTACTGACAGGGACACAGCTGCCCAGTCCCAAAGAATGTTCTTGATCCCTTTAGCTGGGATCGATTTTTCTGTCTTCTACCTATCACTTCTCCCGCTATGGGAGTGTGGATCAAGGTTGTTTTGGGGGTGCACAAGGCAGGAGTTCTGGCTTCTGTAATTGCTTCTCCGATGGCTTGTGGGCATTGGCAGGTCAGTCCATATCCCTGGCCTGTTTCTGTCCTTCGAGGGGTGACTTTTTCAGTCAGCAGTTATCACACCCCGGAGAAACCCCATTGGCTGTGATACTGCCGCTGCACAAAACTTGAGGGATGACCTTTGGCATTTTTTAAAATTACTTATTTTTTTTTAATTTTCTTTTTATTCATTGGATAGAGACCAGAAGAAATTGAGAGAACGGGAGAGAGAGAGACAGAGAGATACCTGCAGACCCACTTCACTGCTCACAAAGCTTTCCCCCTGCAGATGGGGGCCAGAGAGCTTGAACCCTGGTCCTTGTGCATTGTGACATGCACACTCAGCCAGGTGCGCCATCAGCCGGCCCTGAGGGATGATGTTTGTTATCATGTTATTGGGTATTTCTTGTAGCTACATTAGAACTTTTTTTTTTCTTTAGGCGTGTTATGGTATTACTCACATTCCATTTTCCTATAGGAATTTCAAACAGTTGTCAAGTGAAACAGAGTTTATGACAATAAACGGATCAGCACTGAGGAGCCTGGAAATCCTTCAGAATCAGGTCAGGTAAAACTAAGGGTTAGTTGATACAACAAGATTTTGAAAAGAATTCAGAATAAAGTAAGTTTGTTGCTAGGAGCGTAGGTAAAAACTTTCTTCAGATGACTGTCTTGCTTGTCATCTATTACCTGACAAGTGACAGGCCTCATTTCATTAGAGAATCGTAAGTCAAATGCTTGTGTGGCGGTTACCTTGCTTTTTAGTGATAGAAGTGATACTCTGGGAGTCGGGCTGTAGCGCAGCGGGTTAAGCGCAGCACAAGGACCGCAAAGCACAAGGACCGGCATAAGGATCCTGGTTCGAACCCCGGCTCCCCACCTGCAGGGGAGTCGCTTCACAGGCGGCGAAGCAGGTCTGCAGGTGTCTATCTTTCTCTCCCCCTCTCTGTCTTCCCCTCCTCTCTCCATTCCTCTCTGTCCTATCCAACAACGACGACATCAATAATAACAATAACTACAACAACAATGAAAAACAAGGGCAACAAAAGGGAAAATAAATAAATAAATAAGTGATACTCCCATTTTGATATATATATATATATATATTTTTTTTTTTAATCACTGGGGCGTGGTGTCTGGCTACAAATCCACGGTTCCCAGCAGCCATCCACCCTCCCTTTTTTTTCTTTCTCTCTTTGACATTACAGAGAGAAATTGAGAGGGGTGAGAGATAGATCAATAGAAAGGAGGTAAGAAAGAAAGGGAGAAAGGAAGAGAAAGAAAGAAAATATAGACACCTGCACACCTGCTTCACCGCTTGTGAAGCACTCCCCCTGCAGGTGGGGAGTGGGTGCTTGAACCCAGGTCCTTGAGCATGGTGCTATGTGTACTTAACTGAGTATGCCACCACGCAGCCCTCTATTTTGACAATTTTTGTATACAACATTTCTTTGAAAAAGTTGTAATCTGAAAATTTGTATGAAGTAGATGTTTTTTTTTTATTCCCTTTGTTATTTTTTTCTGTATACTTTTTATTGAAATGTTTTACAGTCTTATTTCATTATCAGCATATAAGCAACTCATATTAATATTCAGTTTGATTGCAAAGTGCATAATATTTCACAGTACAGACTTTCAGCGTTGTTTGTTTGCCCTTTATTGAATACTTAGAATGATGAAGGGGGAAATTAAAATTATTGTTTTCATTTATTAAATTATCACTTGGGAATGCAGGATCTGTTGCAAACTAATTTTATTATAACATAAAGTCATAAGACTAAAATGTAATTCCAAGTCATTTAAAGAGTGGGAAAGCTGAACAATTTGAATTAAATTGTTTAAAATTCTTCAAGAAACTTTTATTACTCCTAAAAATTAAAACCAATGCTGAAATTACTCTCCTGGCTCCTAAATGTGTTGGTTATTAACTTATTCCTTTAGTTTCTCCCTTTTACTTTCTACCATCTGTTCCAACCTACCAGTTTATATTTGAGTTAGGCGTATATGCAGTTACAACCAGAAGTTGATAATCTCTTCCACAAGACTTTCTGGGTTTTTTTTGTTTGTTTTTTTAATTTTTTTATTTTTGCCTCTGCAGTTATCTCTGGGGTCAGTGCCTGCACTACAGATCCACCGCTCCTGTGGCATTTTTCCTTTTTTTTTTTTTTTTTGATAGGATAGAGAGAAATTGAGAAGGGAGGGAAATATTGAGAGAGAGAGAGAGAGAGAGAGAGAGAGAGAGAGAGAAAGACACCTGTAGACCTGCTTCACTGCTTGTCAAGTGACCTCCCCACCTCCACCCCCACGCAAGTGGGGAGCTGGGTCTCGAACTGGGATCCTTGAGCTGGGTCCTTGTGCTTTGTACTATATGTGCTTAACCCGGTGTGGCCACTGCCTGCCCCCCCTGCTTTTTTTAAAAAAATTATCCTTATGGGAGTCGGGCAGTAGCACAGTGGGTTAAGTGCACGTGGTGCAAATCGCAAGGACTGGCATAAGGATCCTGGTTCGAGCACCCGGCTCCAGCCCCCAGCTCCCCACCTGCAGGAAAGTAAAGCAGGTCTGTAGGTGTCTATCTTTCTCCCTCCCTCTCTATCTTCCCCTCTTCTCCCCATTTCTCTCTGTCCTATCCAGCAATGACAACATCATCAACAATAATAACTACAACAACAATAAAAACAACAAGGGCAACCAAAAGGAAATAAATAAATATTTTAAAAAAGAATAAAAAAAAATCATCCATATTTCTTTATTGGATAGAGATAGTAAGAAATCGAGAGGGAAGAGGGAGATAGAGAGAGAGACCAAGAGACACCTGCAGCCCTGCTGTAGCACTTGTGAAGCTTTCCCCCCCACCCCCCGCAGGCAGAGACCAGGGGCTCGAACTTGTGTCCTTGTGCATTTGTAATGTGTGTTCAACCAGGTATGCCCACCTGGCCTCTTCCACTAGACTTTCTCATCAAGTGCATATACATCTCCACGATAGAGAAGGAGGAACAGGAATAGAATAACTTGCGGAGTGAAGAAGAGCTCATAATCAGAGCCTGACACACAGCCCTAGCCCACCAAACTTCTCACATCTGTCACAGCCTTCCTGTTCATGGCAGGCCACTCAGTGCTAAATCAGACCCCTACGGCAGTAGTCACCTGTTAGTCATTTAATATCTTTTCTGCATGGGGTGGTGTACCCAGCGAGGGCCCCCCATCTACAGGGGGGAACACTTCACAAATGGTGAAGCATGTTTGCTGTGTGTCTCTCTCCCTCTTTATCTCTCCTTCTCTCTGTTTCTCTCTGACCTATCCAATAAAACAGAAAAGGGGCAGGGAAGGCTGCAGGGAGTGGTGAAATCTTAGTGTCTGCACCAAGCCCCAGCGATAACCCAAGTGTGTGTGGGGGGTTCTTTCATTATTCTGACTTGGGTCCTTCTAAGAAAGAGAAGCTGAGAATTAACATCTTAACTTGGCACTTCAGCTTTGGCCTCCCTACTTGGAATAATGAAAAGGGTAATGAGGAGAGTTAGGTGTCTTCGAGGGTGAAAGTATCATGAGAATTCATTTCTCCTCTCTCTCTGTCTCTGTCTCTCTCTCGTCTGAGCCCAAGTGCCGGGCTAGCGCCGCCTGAGAGAGAGACTCTGGAACACGTGGCTGAGTGGGAACGCAATGCAATTTTTTTTTTTTAATTAATTTATTTTTTTTATTTAAGAAAGGATTAATTAACAAAACCATAGGGTAGGAGGGGTACAACTCCACACAATTCCCACCGCCCAATCTCCATACCCCACCCCCTCCCCCGATAGCTTTCCCATTCTCTATCCCTCTGGGAGCATGGACCCAGGGTCATTGTGGGTTGCAGAAGGTAGAAGGTCTGGCTTCTATAATTGCTTCCTCGCTGAACATGGGCGTTGACTGGTCGGTCCATACTCCCAGTCTGCCTCTCTCTTTCCCTAGTAGGATGGGTCTCTGGGAAGCTGAGCTCCAGGACACATTGGTGGTGTCTTCAATCCAGGGAAGTCTGGCCGGCATCCAGATGACACCTGGAACCTGGTGATGCAAACTCTAGTATACTTCTGCTTTCTTACTTTGGTGCCATACTCCAAACTCAGTCAATTTCTGCTTTGTGTTTCTACTTCTTTTTTTTTTACATGCATAACATTCCCCAGATTCCCATTTAGCAATACAACCCCCACTATTTCATTCATCATTTTTCATGGACCTGTATTCTCCCCACCCACCCACCCACCCCAGAGTCTTTTACTTTGGTGTAATACTCCAATTCCATTTCAGGTTTGACTTGTGTTTTCTTTTCTAATCTTGTTTTTCAACTTCGGCCTGAGAGTGAGATCATCCCGTATTCATCCTTCTGTTTCTGACTTATTTCACTCAACAGGATTTTTTCAAGGTCCATCCAAGATCGGCTGAAAACGGTGAAGTCATCATTTTTTACAGCTGAGTAGTATTCCATTGTGTATATATACCACAGCTTGCTCAGCCACTCATCTGTTGTTGGACACCTGGGTTGCTTCCAGGTTTTGGCTATTACAAATTGTGTAAGATTAAATGAAATAACAGACAATATCTAAGATCTTGCCATGATTAGCAAATACTCAAAGGGGCCAGGCAGTGACACACTTCATTAATTGCACTCTACAGTGTACAAGAATGCAAGTTCAAGTTCCTGAGGGAAAGCTTCATGAGTGGTGAAGCAAGTATGCAGGTATCTCTCTGTCTCTTTCCTTCTCTATCTCCCCTTCTCTTCTCAACTTGTCTCTATCCAGTAATACATAAAATAAAATTTAAAAATATGTAGAATAAAAAATAGAAAATACTCAGAAGTTATAGCATTCGAGGTAATACCCACCACAGATGACTAAATCAGATTTTTAAAATTTCTTTATTGGGGAATTAATGTTTTACATTCAACAGTAAATACATGCATAACATTCCCCAGTTTCCCATATACCAATACAACCCCCACTAGGTCCTCTATCATCCTTCATGGACCTGTATTCTCCCCACCCACCCACCCCAGAGTCTTTTACTTTGGTGTGATACGTCAATTCCATTTCAGGTTCTACTTGTGTTTTCTTTTCTGATCTTGTTTTTCAACTTCTGCCTGAGAGTGAGATCATCCCATATTCATCCTTCTGTTTCTGACTTATTTCACTTAACATGAATTTTTCAAGGTCCATCCAAGATCAGCTGAAAATGGTGAAGTCACCACTTTTTACAGCTGAGTAGTATATATATATATACTATATATATATATATATATACTGAGTAGTATATATATATACTATATATGTATATATATATATATACATGTATATACATATGTATATACATGTATATATACCACAACTTGCTCAGCCACTTATCTGTTGTTGGACACCTGGGTTGCTTCCAGGTTTTGGCTATCACAAATTGTGCTGCCAAGAACATATGTGTACACAGATCTTTTCGGATGGATGTGTTGGGTTCCTTAGGATATATCCCCAGGAGGGTAATTGCAGGATCATAGGGTAGGTCCACTTCTAGCTTTCTGAGAGTTCTCCAGACTGTTCTACACAGAGGTTGGACCAATTGACATTCCCACCAGCAGTGCAAGAGTGTTCCTTTGACCCCACACCCTCTCCAGCATTTGCTGCTATTACCTTTTCTGATGTATGACATTCTCACAGGAGTGAAGTGGTATCTCATTGTTGTCTTTATTTGCATTTCTCTGACAATCAGAGACTTGGAGCATTTTTTCATGTGTTTCTCGGCCTGTTGGATCTCTTCTGTGGTGAATATTCTGTCCAAGTCCTCCCCCCATTTTTGGATGGGGTTATTTGTTGTCTTGTTGTTGAGTCTGGTAAGCTCTTTATATATGTTGGTTATTAAACTCTTATCTGATGTATGGCATGTAAAGATCTTCTCCCATTCTGTGAGGGGTCTCTTGATTTGGGTAGTGGTTTCTTTTGCTGTGAAGAAGCTTTTTAATTTGATGTAGTCCCATAGGTTTATACTTGCCTTAGTCTTCCTTGTAATTGGATTCGTTTCATTGAAAATGTCTTTAAAATTTATGCGGAAAAAAGTTCTTCCAATATTTTCCTCTAAGTATCTGATAGTTTCTGGTCTAACATCCAAGTCCTTGATCCACTTGGAATTTACTTTTGTATTTGGTGAAATACAGTGATTCAGCTTCATTCTTCTGCATGTTTCAACCCATTGTTTCCAACACCATTTGTTGAAGAGACTCTGCTTTCCCCATGTAATAGTCTGGGCCCCTTTGTCAAAGATTAGATGTCCATAGGTGTGGGGCCTCATTTCTGGGCTCTCAATTCTATTCCACTGGTCAGTGTGTCTGTTCATGTTCCAGTACCAAGCAGTTTTGATGACAATGGCCCTATAATACAGTTTGAGATCTGGGAGTGTGATGCCTCCGGTTCTGTTCTTTTTTCTCAAGATTGTTTTGGCAATTCTAGGTCTTTTCTGGTTCCAGATAAACATTTGTAGCATTTGTTCTATTCTCCTAAAAAATGTGCTTGGGATCTTGATGGGGATAGCATTAAATTTGTAGATGGCTCTGGGTAATATATTCATTTTGATGATGTTAATTCTTCCAACCCATGAGCATGGAATATCTTTCCATTTCTTTGTGTCTTTTTCAATTTCTTTGAGTAGTGACTCATAATTTTCAGTATACAAGTCTTTCACTTCTTTGATTACGTTTATTCCTAGATATTTTATTGTTTTTGTTGCTATAGAAAAAGGAACTGATTTCTGGATTTCAATTTCTTCTAACTTAGTGTTTGCATAGAGGAATGCCACTGACTTTTGAATGTTAATTTTATAGCCTGACACATTACTGTATTGCCTGATGATTTCCAAAAGCTTCTTGCTAGATTCCTTAGGTTTTTCCATGTATACTATCATGTCATCTGCAAATAAGGAGAGTTTGACTTCTTCTCTTCCAATCTGTATGCCTTTAATTCCTTGCTCCTGCCTGATTGCTATGGCAAGAACTTCCAACACTATGTTGAATAGTAATGGTGATAGTGGGCAGCCCTGTCTAGTACCTGATCTGAGGGGAAATGCTTCCAGTTTTTCACCATTGAGTATGATGTTGGCTGTAGGTTTGCTATATATAGATTCCACTATCTTCAGGAATTTTCCATCTATTCCTATTTTTTGTAGTGTTTTGATCATAAAGGGATGTTGTATTTTGTCAAAGGCTTTCTCTGCATCTATTGATATGACCATGTGGTTTTTGGTCTTGCTTTTGTTGATGTGGTGGATCACATTGATTGATTTACGTATATTAAACCAACCTTGCATGCCTGGGATAAACCCCACTTGGTCATGATGGACAATCTTTTTGATATACTGCTGTATCCGGTTGGCTAGAATTTTGTTCAATATTTTCGCATCTATGTTCATCAGAGATATTGGTCTGTAGTTTTCTTTTTTGGTTGTGTCCCTGTCTGCTTTTGGTATCAGGGTGATGTTGGCTTCATAGAAGCTGGCAGGGAGTATTCCAGTGTCTTCAATCTTCTGGAAGACTTTTAAAAGTAGAGGTATTAGTTCTTCTTTGAAAGTTTTGTAGAATTCATTTGTAAAACCATCTGGTCCAGGACTTTTATTTTTGGGAAGATTTTTGATAACTGTTTCAATTTCATTAGCTGTGATGGGCCTGTTCATGTTATCCACTTCCTCTTTACTTAGTTTTGGAAGTTGGTAGGTATCTAGGAAATCATTCATTTCTTCCAGGTTCTCTAACTTGGTGGCATATAGTTGTTCATAGAAGCCTCGCATGATATGTTGAATTTCTGCAGTGTCTGTTGTGATATCTCCTCTTTCATTTACTATCCGATTTATTTGGGTCTTCTCCCTTTTTTGTTTTGTGAGTCTGGCTAAAGGTTTGTCGATTTTGTTTACTCTTTCGAAGAACCAACATTTACTTTCATTGATCTTTTGTATGGTTTTCCTATTCTCAATGTTATTTATTTCTGCCCTAACTTTAGTAATTTCTGTCCTTCTGGTTGCTTTAGGGTTCCTTTGTTGTTCTTCTTCTAGGTCTTTAAGATGTGCAATCAGGCTGTTTATTTGTGCCTTTTCTTGTTTCCTAATGTGTGATTGTATAGCTATGAACTTCCCTCTTAGGACTGCTTTAGCTGTGTCCCAAATATTTTGATAGCTTGTGTCTTCATTTTCATTGAACTCTCGAAACATTTTGATTTCTTCCTTGATTTCCTCTTTGACCCAGAAGTTGTTAAGAAGTGTACTGTTGAGCTTCCACATTTTGGCACTGTTACTAATCTTTTGTTGATTGTTAAGTGTTAGTTTAATTCCACTGTGGTCTGAGAAGATGCTTGGGATGATTTCAGTGCTCTTGAATTGGCTGATGCTGTCTTTGTGGCCTAACATATGGTCTATCCTTGAGAATGATCCCTGTGGATTTGAGTAAAATGTGTATTCCAGTTTCTTGGGATGAATGACTCTGAAAATGTCCAATAGTTCTAGTTTATCTATCTCTTCATTTAGCTCCCTTATGTCTTTACTGATTTTCTTCCTGGATGATCTGTCAAGTTGAGATAGTGGGGTGTTGAAGTCCCCTACTATGATTGTGTTACTGTTAATATATTGCTGTAGCTCTTTCAGTAGAAGTTTGATGTATTTAGATGGCTTCTCATTGGGTGCATAGATATTAATAATTGTTAAGTCCTCTTGATTGACTGATCCTCTGAGCATTAAGTAGTGTCCATTCCTATCTTTTTTAATCTTATCTATTTTCAAGTCTATCATGTCAGATATGAGAATAGCTGTTCCTGCCCTTTTTTGTGGGCCATTGGCTTGAATGATAGTTTTCCATCCTTTCACTTTAAGTCTGTGTTTGTCTTGTTGCGTTAGGTGAGTTTCCTGTAGACAACATATTGTTCGGTTGTGTTTTCTGATCCATCTTCCTACTCTGTGTCTTTTAATAGGTGAATTCAGGCCATTGACATTTATTGATATCAAAGATTGAAGATATTTTAACACCATTCTTGTAGAGTTTTAGAGTGTTTTGATATATGTTCTATTTGTGGTGGTCTGGTTGTTTATAGGAAACCTTTCAGAACTTCTTTCAAGGAAGGCTTGGTGATGGTTGCTTCCTTCAACTGTTGCTTGTCTGAGAAGGTTTTGATGCTTCCATCTAGTCTGAATGACAGTCTAGCAGGATATAGTATTCTTGGCTGAAAGCCTTTCTCATTGAGCACTCGATAGATATCTTGCCATTCTCTTCTGGCCTGTAGTGTTTGTATGGAGAAGTCCGCTGCTAATCTTATGGGTTTTCCTTTGTAGGTGACTCTTTGTTTTTCTCTTGCAGCCTTGAGGATCCTTTCTTTATCCTTATTCCTTTCCAATCTAAGTATGACATGTCTTGGTGTCTTTAGGTCTGGGTTAATTCTGTTTGGGACCCTCTGGGCTTCTTGAATCTTTATGTCTTTGGTGTTGTCTAGACTAGAGAAATTTTCAGCTATTATGGCCTGGAGAACGCTTTCTTCCTCCCCTTCTCTTTCTTCCTCTGGTAAGCCAACAATGTGTATATTGTTTCTTTTGAAGTCATCCCATAGGACTCTGTTGTTGTTTTCAGCATCTCTTAATCTCTTTTTGAGATCTCTTACTTCTTTTTTAGTTGTCTCTAATTCATCCTCAATCTTGCTAATTCTGTCTTCAGCCTCATAGATTCTATTCTCTCTGCCCTCTACTGCTTTCTGGAGTTCATCTATTTTGTTGCCCTGCTCTGATACTGTTTTAGCTTGTTCAGCTAGTTGCCTTCTTAGCTCAGCAATTTCAGCTTTCAGCTCTCTAATAACCATGAGATTATTAGAATTTTCTTCCATATTCTCATTTGTTGTTCCTGCAGTTCTGATTACAATTTTTTCAAATTCTTTACTCACTCCTGTTATTATTTCCTTAGCTAATGTTTGGATGTTGAACTCGTTGTTTTGTGCTTCGCCCTCTGGAGGACTTTTAGCTGGACTCTTGTCCTGGTTCGAGTCTCCATTATTTTTTCTTGTTGTTTTAACCATTTTATATAAGTTAACAGTTTTTTCAATTCCTGAGTTGGAGTTCAGTGGTGTAAAAGCCTTTTTTTTTTTCCCCTGTAGGCTATGGTAGCCTGAGGGCTTTTAAACTATCAATAGGCTTCTTGGTTTAATCAATGACTCCTGACCAAGAGATAAAGCAGGGTGTGGCAGAGATAATCCAGTGGTTATGCAAAGAGACTTTCACAGCCCTTCAGCTATGCCACCGAGGTATAGGTCTTCTCCCGAGTTTCCCGGTTAGATCTCTGTGCCCTGGTGTCCCTCCCTGTTGCTGCTCCAGATTCTGAGGGTAGTAGCAATGGAGACTCAGAGTTGTACTTGGTGAGTCTCTGGGGAGTCCTTTCCTCCCTTCAGCTGTCCCCTTGTTGTGGAGCAGACTGGAGGTGGTGTCTCCACTGACAAACTGTCGAACTGTTAGCAGTCACTTAATCTCTCCTTAGGCCCCTCTCTCCTCTCTGTCACCAGCCACGCGTGTTTGTACTCACGGGTGATTTACTGGGTTTCTGTGGTCATTCTAGTCCTGTCTTGTTTCGGTCCGGGTGGTCTCCTTTGGTATTCCTAGTTGATCCGGGAGAGGAGAGGAGAGGAGAGAAAGCGATCTGCTGCTCGTAGCTCCGCCTCCGGAAGTCCGCAATGCAATTTTTTATTGATCAGAGAAAAATGCCTTTCTACCTTCTGAAGCGGAAGTGGCAGTTCGGGATAGGAAATGGGTAGGAGAGTGGGTGGAGAGAAGAAAAAGAGCGAGAAGATAGCAAGCTTCCATCTAACCAGTGGGGATTAAACCAATACCCTGCAGGCAGGGTGGGTCTCAGGCAAAACAGTGATTATGGAAATAGACCACAGCATCAAGCAATGCAGGGGAACCTGGCGTGATGACCAACATGGATAGAAAGAAAAGGGGTCTTAGAAGCAGACTTGGCCAAAGGAGAAATGATGACCAATACCCAAGTTGCTGAGGACACTAGGTAATTGGAGTATGATTTTTCCACCCACTATCCTTTTTAAAATGTTGTCTTTATTTGTTTTAGTGAGAGAGATACAGAGAAGGGGGGGAGAGAGAGAAAGGAGAGAACTGTTCAGCCCTGGCTTTGGCTTGACAGAGATAAACAAAAGTTATCTTCATTGTACTTCCCAATGCAGGAAATAATGTTATTGTGTTTATTTAATTTCTACTACGGGTTATTGCTGGGGCTTGTTGCCTGCATGACTCCCATGGCCATTTTTCCTCTTCTTTCCTCTCCTCTCTTTTTTCCTTCTTCCCTCCCTTCCGTTTTTAGAGAGAGAGAGAGAGAGACAGACAGACCGACAGACAGACGGACACTGTAGCATCACTCTGCTGCTCATGAGCCCCCCCCCCCACCTACCCACCAGACACTCCCGTGTTGTGACTTGAGGCTTGAACTCGAATCCTTGTCCGTGGTAACATGTAGGCCACCTGCTGGCACTCTGCAGTTGTATTTTTAAGGTGCATAGTATAAATCTGTATTTCAAAATAGACTTTTTAATAATTTTTTTCTTAGATAAGCAGCTACACACAGACTATACCAAAAACTCCAGAGTCTATTTCTTTTCTGTGTAAAATATCCATATTTCATATTGTATATATGTATGTACTTATAGGTATGTATATATGTGCATATAACTATATATATATAGTTATATGCACATATATATATATGTACACACGCACATGTATACACACACACACATATATATATATACCCAATATGACCTCTACTTTATTCTTAGTATGTGACATTAAAAATTATTATGTTGCAAGGACCGGCGTAAGGATCCTGGTTCGAGCCCCCGGCTCCCCACCTGCAGGGGAGTCGCTCCGCAGGCTGTGAAGCAGGTCTTCAGGTGTCTCTCCTTCTCTCCCCCTCTCTGTCTTCCACTCCTCTCTCCATTTCTCTCTGTCCTATCCAACTACAGCAACAACAATAATAATAACCACAACAATGATAAAACAACAAGGGCAACAAAAGGGGAAAAAATGGTCTCCAGGAGCAGTGGATTCATGGTGCAGGCACCAAGCCCTGGTAATAACCCTGGAGGAAAAAAAAAATTATTGTGTATAGAATCATTAGAACCTGTGAACAGCTAGCGCTTTTGGTACAAGTGCAACTGTCTAATAAATCTTTGTTTTTTGGTGTTCTTTTAGACTGATAAGAAAACCAAAGGAAGCTTATTTTGGGTTTTAGACCACACTAGAACTTCATTCGGGAGACGGAAGTTAAAGCATTGGGTGACTCAACCACTTTTGAAATTAAGGTAAAAGGGTGTGTGTGTGTGTGTGTGTGTGTGTATGTGTGTGTGTGTGTGTACTTTACACAATCTGAAATTATGTAAAATTAAGTCTTCATTAACCTCCTCAAAGCCAAGGTCACCCTAGTTTATATGAAAACAATTTTAAGTTAGGGAGAATTAATTTTGTGTTTGTGAGGAGACTATCCAACGCTGTAGGTTTGTTCCCCCTTACCCCCAGGAGAGAATTTACCTGCAGACTGGAAGGTGGCATGGACTGGCAGTAGAGAGGTGGGGTGCCGGTTTTTTCTAAGAGGACTTTGAAGGCTAGACTGAGGATGAGGTAGCTTCAGATTAAGGACTCCCAGCAGGAAAGTGACAGAATCCAAGCTAGACTTGTGTTGGGAGAAAACAAAATGACGGGGTGGTGGGGAGGGGTGGGGGTTCAGTTAGGGATCGTGAAGGTATTTTGAGAACCTGACCTAAACTAGTAGCAGTCACTGCTTCACAGGTGTCAGATGCGCAGCATTTAAAATGAGTAAACTAGAATCATCTTCAGGGGAGATGACAGAGTCTAATGCAGAAAACACTGTGATTTCCAAGCTTATTTGCATATTGAATTTTTTTCTGGGAAGTATCACAAGTTGTGAGATTCTAATGTTTGTGTCCAGTTCCCCAGAGATGGCGATTTCATTGGTGTGACTGGGTCAAGGTGGAGGGGAAGGTCTAATTTTTTTTCTTTTAACTAAGGATGACTCTGATAGGCAGATTAATTTGGGGATTCTTTTTTTTTCACCCAGGGTTATTGCTGCGCTCGGGGCCGGCACCATGAATCTACCGCTCCTGGAGGCCATTTTTTCCCCCTTTTGTTGCCCTTGTTGTTGTAGCCTCATTGTGGTCATTATTATTATTGCCATTGTTGATGTTGTTCATTGTTGGATAGGACAGAGAGAAATGGAGAGAGGAGGGGAAGACAGAGAGGGGGAGAGAAAGACAGACACCTGCAGACCTGCTTCACCACCTGTGAAGCGACTCCCCTGCAGGTGGGGAGCCTGGGGCTCTGTTGTTAAGGTTCGGGGGCGCCAGCAGGCCGGGCTAGCTTCGCGGCGGTAGACAGAGACAGAGACTCGGGGACACACGGCTGGGCTGAGAAGCTGCAGTTTAATCTTTATTCACGAACGGGCAAATCACCACACCATGTGCTTCTTCATCATTCTCCCTCCACTGCTGCTGCTGTTGGGACTCTCGACGTCCTTAGCATAGGGGGTGGGGAGAAAGCGGGGTGCGAAACTAGCGAGGGTCAAACCAATTTTTATCAGAGGTCGGGGGGAAGGGGAGCAAACCAGTATGACCAACATTTCCCCCTTTTCTTTTTAACTAAATGACCACAGTATCAGGGGTGTAGGGTGAACAGAAACCTATATCGTACAGGCATTTTCAAAAAAGAAACTGGCACAAACATGGAGAAACATGTAAGCGAGTAACAAGAACCAGTGTGCTGCCAAGGGAAGGCCTGAGGGGGCCATTTTTTGCCTCTGGGCAAAACTTTATCAGCTTAAAAAAATTTCCTGCCTCTGGGGGGCGTACTTGTCTCGACGGGCATTTTGTAGCATGGGGGCGAGGGACGGCCTAGAGTCCCAAAGGCAGCTGGCTGCAGTCAGTGTTTGAGAAGTCTAGCAGCACTTTTGCACTTTTGTGCAAAGTGTCTAAGGGTGTACCAGTGAGTCCAGTAGGAGTGCCAGTCGAAAGCAGATGTCCACGGAAGAATGCCAGGGGGTGGAGAATTGTATGAGGAAGGTCTGCTGCCGGAATTCTGCTTTTCTGTAGAGAACTTGACAGCTGCAATTCACTTACTTATGAAACAAAACTTGTAGCAGGTTAGAAGTTTATCACAATTGATAACTCTATCACAATTGGAAGTCCCTTCCAGCGCGATTCCAAGGCTATTTAAAGTTCAAACAATAAAATGTGGAAAGGCAAACATGAGCCATAGAAAGAAAAAGGCCTCAGGCATGAGAATTATTAGCATAACCCTAGCAACCTAACATTTCTAATTGAGAATGAATTTGAGACTTTTACGTATCAACAACATCTTTTTAACCTTTTGTTACACCCATTCAAGATGGAGACACACCCTAGGTGTGCGCAGTTTTTTTTTTTTGACCAACTTAGTTAAAATATATTGATTTTTAACTAATTTTTACCTCAGACTTTAAATGTAAGTTAATTTTATCTTTATGAGAATTACATTGAAAACCTTTTTCATTTAACTTTGCCTGGTAAGAATTTAGCCTTAAAGTTACATTTTTTTTTTCCCCTCCAGGGTTATTGCTGGGCTCGGTGCCTGCACCATGAATCCACCGCTCCTTGAGGCCATTTTTCCCCCTTTTTTGTTGCCCTAGTTGTTGCAGCCTCGTTGTGGTTATTATTGCCATTGTTGACGTTGCTTTGTTGTTGGATAGGACAGAGAGAAATGGAGAGAGGAGGGGAAGACAGAGAGAGAGGGGGAGAGAAAGATAGACACCTGCATACCTGCTTCACTGCCTGTGAAGTGACTCCACTGCAGGTGGGGAGCCGGGGGTTAAAGTTACATTTTTAACCTTAAAGTTACTGTTTACCAAACTTTAAACACACACATAAACATGGTCTTTAATACACAAGGAAAGAAACTTTTGTTATGAAGACATGTCATTTTAAACACGAATTTTGATCTATACTGCCTTAGCTGTTCGGGGATTGCGCTGTCCAGCGGTGGTTTCTTGGACAGCTTCACTTCTAGGAATTGCAGATTGCGATCTCTGCATGAATCTCTGTGTATTCTAGCTCATCTGCCTTCAGACCCTAGCTGAGGATCTCTGCCAGGGGGCCCAGTTTCAGCAGGGAACCCGCTGTCTCCAGGTGGTCCAGGATCTGTCCAGACTTCATAGCACGAGGGCGGGTCGGCCAGCCATGTAGAAGGCGCGGGCTGAGGTGCCACGGGGTGGCCGCCAGGATAGGCCGCCGTGGCCCTGTCCCATGGCCCTGCCATGTCTGCTGCCCTGCTCCCAGTGGCCGAGCAACGTGGAGGGAGCCCACGCCCAATGCCCCGCGTCACGCATCGGAAAGCCGGCTCCTGCAGGCTGGCGTTGGGCGGAAACCACAGAGTGGTCCAGAGATAAATGTTCCAGAAACAGCGAAACAGTCTCGTGAAGAAACGGCAGAGGCCTTTGGAGATCTCTTCACAAGCAGAAGAGAAGGCCATAGTGGTTAGGTAGCCAAATTGTCTTCACTTATCTGAGAGATGCACAGGTCAGCCCCACGTTGGGTGCCATTTGTTGTTAAGGTTCGGGGGCGCCAGCAGGCCGGGCTAGCTTCGTGGCGGTAGACAGAGACAGAGACTCGGGGACACATGGCTGGGCTGAGAAGCTGCAGTTTAATCTTTATTCACGAACGGGCAAATCACCACACCATGTGCTTCTTCATCATTCTCCCTCCGCCGCTGCTGCTGTTGGGACTCTTGACATCCTTAGCATAGGGGGCGGGGAGAAAGCGGGCCACAAAACTAGCGAGGGCCAAACCAATTTTTATCAGAGGTCGGGGGGAAGGGGAACAAACCAATATGACCAACAGGGCTCGAACCGGGATCCCTACGCCGGTCCCTGCGCTTTACGCCACATGTGCTTAACCCACTGCACCACCACCCGACCCCTTAATTTGGGGATTCTAACCTAATACAGTGCTTGGCACTTAATCAGAACCAGCTAATATTTGCTTGATGAATGAATGCTTTTGTTTATTCTACTTGTACTATGTGCTAGCATTTAATACCCAAAGTTATCCTCTATTGGAGGTCTTTTAAGTGAGCAGACAGTTTCAGTGAGCTTCCACAACTTGCTGAATGTCCACACCTGGGAGAGCCTACCTCTAAAGTTAGCAATCATTCCAGAACCCAGAAAAAACACACTGCAGTACCACTCACCTACTTGTGAAGCTTCCCCTGGGCAAACCCTCCTGTGTGGTGGCTGGGGGCTTGAACCTGAGTCCTCTAGCAGAGTGAAATATGTGCTCTACTGGTTGAGTCATCTCCCAGCTTGCCATCCCCCTCCCCGCTACTTTTTTATTTATATAGAGTGGCCTTTTAAGGCATTGTTTCCTAGTGGCTTTTAGAAGCTTTAAGTGGGGTGGGGAGGCAGGCTGTAGCTCAGTTGGTTAAGTGCACATGTCGAGAAGCGCAAGGACTGGTGCAATCGATCCCTGGTTCGAGCCCCCATCTTCCCGCCTGCAGGGGGCTGCTTCACAAGCGGTGAAGCAGGTCTGCAGGTGTCTATCTTTGTCTCCCCCTCTCTGTCTTCCTCTTATCTCGCAATTTCTCATTGTCCTATCCAGCAACAACAATGACAGCAGCAGCAACAACAACAAAATGGAAAATATAGCCTCCAGGAGCAGTGGATTCATAGTTCAAGCATCTAGCCCCAGTGATAATCCTGGAGGCAAAAAAGAAAAAAAAAGGATAAATGTTTTTTTTTCATTATGCTTATTGGCTGATTCAAAGAATTTACTTTGATAATTGAGATTGTATTCTAATTTTCTGAAACAACATTGTCTTTTACTAATAGGTTATACTTTTTTTTTTTTAGATAGAGAGCTCAGTTGAAGAGACCACAGCAGCAAAGTTTCTTTCAGTGTGGTGGGGCTGGGGCTGGACTCGAACCTGTGAACCTGTGTTGAGCTCATGGCAAAGCAGCACACTATCCAAGTGAGCTATTGAGCTTGCCCTATACGGTCTTTTTAAATTTCGGAATAGCTTTACTTGTTTTTGAAGTAACTTGGGTTTGCAAGACTATAAAGTTTTAGAAGTATAGTTTCGCTCCTCTTCAAAACGTGTTAAACTTCACAATCTGTTTCTTGGCTCCTGGGGATTTTCTGGCAGCCTCAGTGTTGCTGATCTTGTAGAAGAAGCTCCTTTCTCTCAGCCGTTATATTCATACGGATTTCTCCCTGTGTGGACCAGGTTTGTCACATGACAGTCTTTTAAATAAATGCAGTCACATTGCACTAGGAGTCTAGATTACTCTAGTGTGATCACATATTAGCTAATGACACGGCAAACGCTAGAAGAAGAAGAAGAAGCTAATGACACAAGTAATTCCCATTTCTGTGGTAGGTAGTCAACATGGACTTTTTGTGGGAAATGATACAATTCAACCCATACTACCTGGCTCAGTTATTTAATATCTTTCCTCTCCTTTTAGCTTAAGCAGATGAAATGAACTCCTCTTTTGAGTGGAAGAGGTGTTTGGGTCATCATTTAACTGTATTGCACATATATTAAACATCTAAAGTAAGGCCTTAGGGAGTAATTTCATTTCTTATTTACGTATTTATTTATTGATGAGTGAGAGAGGCTGGAGAACCAGAGCATCACTCTGGCATGAGTGATACTGAGAGTCAAACTCAGGACCTCGTGCTTGAGAGTCCAACACTTTATCCATCGTGCTACCTCCCAGGCCGCAAGCTATTGAATTTCATACATTATAAATGCCGTTTGATTTTTTTTTTCCCTACAATATATTGTTCTGAAAAACCACCCATATATAGTTTATCTTTGAAAAATGTTCTGCACTTGATGGGTCCGGGTGCAAAATATTCAGTTCATTTTTTTTTTTTTTGTCTGTCTTTCTTCCCCTCCTCTGTCTTCCCCTCCTTTCACAATTTCTCTCTGTCCTATCGAATGACAACAACAGCAGCTGCAACAACAACAAAATGAAAAAAAAAAAGATGGCCTCTAAAAGCAGTGGATTCGTAGTGCAGGCACTGAGTCCCAGCAATAACCCTGGAGGCAAAAATATATGTGTGTGTGTGTGTGTAGTAGATAGAGACAAGAGAGAATGGGAGGAGAGGGGAGATAGGGAGAGAGACATAAACACATGCCTACTTCATCACTCGTGAAGCTTTACCCCTGCAGTGGGGGACAAGGAGCTTGAACCTGGGTCCTTGTGCATTGTAATGTGTGCACTCAACCAGGTGCACCACTGCATGGCTCCATGCTATATCCTATCTATCTATCTATCTATCTATCTATCTATCTATCTATCTATCTATCTATCTACCTACCTACCTACCTACCTACCTACCTACCTACCTACCTATGTATCTATCTATCTTTTTTTTTTTAATCAGAGCACTGCTCAGCTCTGGCTTATAGTAGTGTGGGGGATTGAACCTGGGACTTTGGAGCCTCAGGCATGAGAGTCTCTTTGTATAACCATTATGCTATCTACCCCCACCCTCTATCTATTTTTATATCTATCTGTCTGTCTGTCTATCTATCTATCTATCTGAAAAAGTCATCCCACAACAGTAACACCTCCACTTCTGTCCAGTAACTTCTGGATCCTCATGGTCATGGCTTTCTTGTGCATGCTTTCATATACCTTTTGTTTTAAAAAGCAAACAGAAAACCATACTTCTATAACCCTCCCTCCCTTTTTGCATGGGCGAGAACACAGTATACACAGTGCTCTGTCCTTTGTGGTTGTCTTCAGCAGTATAAGATAGTTATTTTAAATCTTGTATTATTCAGTCTCAATGACAAGATCTTGTTCATATCCTCAAGGAGTTTTTTTTTTTTATATCTAATGTGGTGGAGGTATAATCTCCTAGGGAGGAGAAAGAGATGCACCTACAAGAAGCTTTCTTATCTAAAATAAAATCCTTACCTGTCACTCACTGTATAGAGTGATACCATGATTAGAGCAGATGCAGAATGCCTTTCTCATTCAAATTAGATTTCCAGAAAATTGCTTAAGAGATCTCACATGCAAAATTTATTCATGGCATTTTAAATCACACAAATAATTGAATGAAGAAAATGGAAAATTACTGATTTAGGAAGTAGGTCCTTGACTGCCTTTTCATGCAGTTTTCTGAAGCCCTGAATTTGCTTTAGTGATAGTTAATGCTCTTGAATAAATAAATGACTTATTTTGATATAGCCACTCATTTGGTGTATGAATGATAGTGCTTCTAGTTTATAGTACCGGTCTGAAGGATAAAGTGATAGACATAGATTTCTTTTGCAATTTGACATAAATTTAATAAGCGTTTGATAATGCCACTTTTTGGAGCATCATACAGTTAGCTACCTTCGAATGCCTTACTTCTCCTTGGTGGTTTCCCATGATGCTCTGTGAGCCTGTCAGCAGTGTTTACTGGTGCTAATTTCACTCCGCCCAGTGAGACACTGCACTGCCTACAATTATGATAGAAGAAGGTGGCACATGACTGAGAACTCTGATTGATTCATCTTGACCTTGTGTCTCCTTGTCTTTGTTGTACGGAATGTGAGAACAACATGGAAAGCAGCAGTCAAGGAAAAGGTGACACTCAGTGCTTCTTATCCAAAAGCCTGCTCGTACCTTTTGTATGCAGATTAACGAATGAGATGTTATCTTTAAGAGCCTCTGGCCGCCATCTTTGACTTCGTTCTTTAGTATCAGGCCCTCTGGTGAGTTCTAGACTGCCTGAAATGATTGCGTGACAAATAGCATTTGTAAGGAGGAAAAGTGGAATGAGGAAGAGAAGATCAAGGAGATGCTTCTGCTGCTGGAGTGTCTCCTTTCCCATCTGTGGGGCCCTGGGTTTCAACCCTGGCAGCACACGGGAGCATCGTGACCCTCGAGGGGAACTTCATGCATGGCAGAGCAGCACTATTCGCTCTCTCTCTCATCCTCTCTCTCTTTTTAGAAATATATATATAAAATGTATTATCTTTATTTATTGGGTAGAGACAGCCAGAAGTGGAGAGGGAAGGGGGTGACAGAGAGGGAGGGAAAGACAGACAGACACCTGCAGCCCTGCTTCAGCACTCGCAAAGCTTTTCCCCTACAGGTGGGGACTGGGGGCTCAAACCTGGGTCCTTGCGCACTGTAGCATGTACGCTCAACCAGGTGCGCCACTACCCGGCCTCTTTCTCTCTCTCATTCTCTCACTTAAAAATTTGGTAAATTACCTTCCAATATAAAATAACTAGATAGGCTCTACAGAGTAAAGCAGACATCTTTCTGCATATATTGGGCTGTTGGCAAAGTCACGATGCCCTCCACTCCCCGAGTTCCAAGAAAGCCCCTGAGCCTGATGCATTTTTGCAGAGAAAAATACGTCACGACCTTTCCGACAGCCCAATTGTAAGTTTGTTAAGGTGGCAGTGTGGGGATGGGGTTCAGGAACCAGATCAGAAAAGATGAGGCAAATACCAGGCATTTCCTGACATTGCAGCTGCCTCCCAGGCCTTTGCAGATGTTGGGAGTTAATAATACTGGCTTTTAAATATCTTTAAGAGAAAGGAATGGCAAACGCTAGAAGAAGAAGAAGAGAAAGGAATCTGGACTTGATGTGTCTATGAGCAGTTAGGACGTCTATATAATATCATGAATCCAAGCATCCGAACAGCAAGGGGGAAGGGGAGAAAGAAATATATCTGTACTCACCCTTTCTCAGTAAGGTAAGAAGTCGTAACCTCTGGCCCAAGAATTCGTAACCTCTGGCCCAATTTCCACTCAGGTTTTCTATTCCGATTTGTATGATCTGGTAGTTTCCAAGGTGCGTGCATGATTTACTTTTTTAAAAAAATATTTATTTATTCCCTTTTGTTGCCCTTGTTGTTTTATTGTTGTTGTTGGATAGGACAGAGAAATGGAGAGAGGAGGGGAAGACAGAGGGGGAGAGAAAGATAGACACCTGCAGACCTGCTTCACTGCCTGTGAAGCGACTCCCCTGCAGGTGGGGAGCTGGGGGCTGGAACCGGGATCCGGGCGCTACCGCCTCGCCCCCAAGATGTACTTTTAAGTGGTTTCATTATGCCCTCGTGTCCCTAATGGAGGCCAATGCAGGAGTGTCCTGAAAGATTACACTCTCGGTCTAGGCCTCCTAAGAATCTCAAAGAGAAAAAAATTTCTACCAATAAGCTCACAAAACACGTCATGGGGAAGTGAGTAACTATGAGACTTTGCAAAATTTCTTTTTTTCTTTCTCTCTCTCTCTCTCTCTTTCTTCCTTTCTTCTATTTACTTATTTTTTCTTGAGGGGTTAATGGCTTACAGTTACTTAGAAATTATGAACAGCAGAACTAGAATTCCAAAACCTCCACATAATTGGACTATAGAGATGAATATCAAACCGCCAAATTAAAACAAATACAAAATAGAGTTCAAAGGAAACGTGATGGTGCACCAAAGTAAAAGACTCTGGGGTGGATGGAGGGAGGGTTCAAGTCCTGGAACCTGACGGTAGAGAACCTATTGTTATGTGGAAACTTGGGAGATGTCACGCTTGTCCAAAATAATTGTATTTACTGCTAACTGTAAAACATTAATTCCCCAATAAAGACATTTAAAAAGGGGGGGGGGGACATGAACTAAAATAACAAAGAGCGTCTTTAGAAATAACTACATTTGACTTCTAGAAAAAGCAGCAGGTTCAGTAGGAATATTTGCAGTAATTGAAACACATGATGATATCTGAGGAAATTACATAGAGTGTAGCAGAGAGATGAAAACTATCTGAAGGTTGGAAAGCAAGTGGAAAATCCGGAGGTTTAACATAGTCCTTATCAGATTTCAAAAAGAAATTAGAGAGACCCAACAGGCAGTATTAAAGAAATGTTGAAAGATGACAATTTCTCATGTGTCATGAAGCTGTGGATTCTTAGATTTCAGAGCCATAATAAATCCAAATGCAATTGTAAAGGAACTATGAGGGGTTCGGGCGGTGGTGCATTGGGTTAAACACACATGGTGCAGAGTGCAAGGACTGGCACAAGGGTTCTGGTTCAAGTCCCCAGCGGAGGGGAGGGTGGGGAGAGGGTAGCCTCACTAGTGGTGAAGCAGGTCTGCAGGTGTCTTTCTCTCCCCCTCTGTCTTCCCCTCGTCTCTGGATTTTTCTGTCCTATCCAACAACAACAACGAAAATGGAAAAAATGGCCTCCAGGATCAGTGGATTTGTAGTGCAGGCATTGATGATAACCCTGCAGGCAAAACACAGAAGAAAACAACCAGGAAGGCTGGGGAGATAGCTCGCCTTGTTGGAGCGCCGGCTCCCATGGGTGAGGCCCCAAACACTGCCCATGCAATCCTAATCCTTGGCACCTCTCCGTGTCAGAGCTGAGCAATGCTTTGGCCTCTCTCTCTCTCCCCCTTCTCTCTTATTCTCTTTGCGTCTCTCATAATAAATGCACACTTTTTAAAAAGATGGCGACCAAAGAGTCCACCTGGTAGAGCACGTGTCTCGCCATGAACAGCAATTGGGAATGCTATTTCTCACACGGAGGAAATTTGTCTCTTCAGCTTCCTCTCTCCTCCCTCTCCCTCTCTCTCTCTCCCTCTCTGTCTTTCTCTCTCTTCACCCCTCTCCCTATCTGAAATAAAAGGAATGAGAAAGTTGTTCTGGGAGCAGTGAAATTCACACATGTGTGGTGCCCCAAAGTTGTAAATAAATAATAAAAGAAACCAACAGTGATGGCATTGGGACTTTCGTGGCGAGTGCAGAGATGTGTATCAAGGAATACTTAAGTGTGGGAACCTGTGCCCCTGAAATCGTATTGGAAGCCAGTGCTAAGTCTACTAATGCGAGCAAGGAAGCCAACATTTTCACTAAAGGACAGTGAAAGGAAATGACTAAGCTTTCCGGAGACCCCCAAAACAGAGAAAGATCACTGGAAAAGCAAAGCAAACACAGCATGTGTTTTCAAATGTACCCAACTGCACTGTGCTGTCTGTCCTTTGCTTTCTTTTGATGAGTTTTTTTTTTTTTTTAAGCCAAGGCAATGCTCAGCTCTGCAGTAAGGGGTACTGGGGATTGAACATGGGATGTTGGCATAAAAGCCATTCTGCATAACCATTCTGCTGTCTTCCCAGCCCTTGATGATTTTTTGAATGTATTGAGTGCGTTTTTTTTTTTTCTTTGTTCCATTTGTCCATTATCCCCCACCCCTTCAAGAGTCAGTGGATTGTGTGTCTGTCTCTGTTGTCTGTTATTTCTATTGATTTTTTTACTCATGATTCTTTTTTTAAATATTTATTTATTCCCTTTTGTTCCCTGTTTTATTGTTGTAGTTATTTTTGATGTCATTGTTGTTGGATAGGACAGAGAGAAATGGAGAGATGAGGGGAAGACAGAGAAGGGGAGAGAAAGACAGACACCTGCAGACCTGCTTCACCGCCTGTTTTTAAGAATAATGGAAGGGGAGAATGAAGTTGTCTTCTCATAGAGAGGATTTTTGTTTTCTTTGGCCAGATTCTTGTTGGCACTACCAGTCTGAGACCATCTTCTTCTTCTTCTTCTTCTCCTTCTCCTTCTCCTTCTCCTTCTCCTTCTCCTTCTCCTTCTCCTTCTCCTCCTCCTCCTCCTCCTCCT
Source organism: Erinaceus europaeus (assembly GCF_950295315.1). Classification (NCBI taxonomy): domain Eukaryota; kingdom Metazoa; phylum Chordata; class Mammalia; order Eulipotyphla; family Erinaceidae; genus Erinaceus; species Erinaceus europaeus. The sequence goes on from NC_080172.1 coordinate 6,263,002, forward strand.
CCTCCTCCTCCTCCTCCTCCTCCTCCTCCTCCTCCTCCTCCTCCTCCTTCTTCTTCTTCTTCTTCTTCTTCTTCTTCTTCTTTTTCCAATTGAAACCTTGCACGTGCACAATTTCACTTCTCCCAGGGCCCTTTTCTTTTCTTTTTCATTTTTATTACTGATTAACAAGATTGTAAGACAAGAGGGGCCCAGTTCCCACCACCAAAGTTCCGTGTCCCATCCCCTCCATTGAAAGCTTCCCTATCCTTTATCCCTCTGGGGGTATGGACCAAAATTCTTTTTGGGGAGCAGAAGGTGGGAGTTCTGGCTTCTGTCATGGCTTCTCTGCTAGACATAGGTGTTGGCAGGTGGCTTCATATCCCCAGCCTGTTTTTATCCATATCCCCAGCCTAGTGGGGCACAGCTCTAAAGAGGTGAGACTTTGGGACACATTGGTGAGTTTGTCTGCCAGGGCATTTTTTCATTCAGGTAAAGAGACAGAAAGAGAGAGAAGGGGAGACACCACAACACCAGAACTTCCTCCAGTACTGCGCCACCTCCCACGGGGTGCTGGGGCTTGAACCTGGCACATGCCCCACCCGTTGGGCTACCTTTCTGGCCCTGGAACCATTATAATTTAAGTCCATTGTTTAATGTTTTCGTTTAATCCATATGAGGCTGATCCAGCCTTGCAGCTTGACTCCCAGTGCAGGTCACTTACCGTGAGGCCAGCTGATACTTCTGTCTTCGCTCTGTCGTGCAAAGCAGCTGTGACTATTGAATTTATTTCCTAGGGTGTTTGCTTTGTTTTTGGTTTTGTATAGTTATTCCACACCATTTTGTTCTTTGATGCTTTTATGTTTCACTGATTTTTGTTCTTCCTTTTACATTATCCCCACTGGGAGAGATGAATTGAAAGTCCACATTCCCTTTATTACCCAAAGCAAAAATCACATTCATGCTCCCCTCAGAGACTCTCGCCATGACCTGAACTGGTAATGGAAGGCCACTGTCAGAATATTGTCTATTTAATTTTCCTAAAAGGATGGATTTATGTCTAGATATAAAATGATGCCTCATTAGAAAATAGTAATAAAAAAATCTTAAAAGGCTTTTTGGGTGAATTACAGTTTGCACCAAGGGAAATGTTCGGAATACCTCTACAGAATATCATTTCACAAGTAAAACAATTATTTTCCCTTTTGTTGCCCTTTTTTTTTTTTTTAACTGTTGTAGTTGTTGTTGTTGATGTTGTCATTGTTGGATAGGACAGAGAGAAATGGAGAGAGGAGGGGAAGACAGAGAAGGGGAGAAAAAGAAAGACACCTGCGACCTGCTTCACTGCCTGTGAAGGGACTCCCCTGCAGGTGGGGAGCCGGGGGCTCGAACCAGGACCCTTACGCAGGTCCCTGCACTTTGCACCATGTCGTTCATGGTCTGTAAGATTTCAAGCATGATATTTATGCTGGCGTTGTACTGTAACTTACTATTTTTTTATTATTTATTTTCCCTTTTGTTGCCCTTGTTTTTTTTTTAATTGTTGTAGTTATTGTTGTTGTTGATGTATGTCGTCATTGTTGGATAGGACAGAGAGAAATGGAGAGAGGAGGGGAAGACAGAGAAGGGGAGAAAAAGATAGATACCTGTGACCTGCTTCACTGCCTGTGAAGGGACTCCCCTGCAGGTGGGAAGCTGGGGGCTCGAACCAGGATCCTTACGCAGGTCCCTGCACTTTGCACCATGTGCGCTTAACCCGCTGCATTACTGCCCGATTCCCGTAGTGTAACTTATTAAGCAAGTTACTTCTTCCCTCTCCCACCTTCCCTTATCTAATAAACAACATTTCCCAGGTATATTCCCTCCTCTGGATTTCTTGAAACTATGTTCTCTTTTTATTTTGAAGTTCAGGTCATTAAAGCTACTCCCCTGGATTACTGAAACAGTTATTTAATAAGTCTTTTTAATTTATTGTTTGGTTTTTAAATATTTATTCATTCCCTTTTGTTGCCCTTTTTTATTGTTGTAGTTATGATTGTTGCTATTGATGTCATTGTTGTTGGATAGGACAGAGAGAAATGGAGAGAGGAGGGGAAGACAGAGAGGGGGAGAGAAAGATAGACACTTGCAGACCCACTTCACCGCCTGTGAAGCGACTCCCCTGCGGGTGGGGAGCCGGGGGCTCGAACCGGATCCTTACGCCGGTCCTTAGGCTTTGTGCCATGTGCGCTTAACCCACTGCCCTACTGCCCAACTCCCTATTGATTGATTTTTTAAAATATTTTATTTATTTATTATAGGAGGGGTAGGAGAGAGAACCAGACATCCCTTTGGTACATGGTTGAACTCAGGACCTCACGCTTGATAATCCAGTCCTTTCTCCACTGCGCCGCCCGGGTCACTGTTACTCAAGTCTTCATCTCTCTGTTCTTCTATCAAACTCTAGCTACTGGCTTCTGTTGCTTTCAGAATCAAGTCAAAGGTCCCGTGTTCTCTGTATTACTCACAAATCAGGCCCTGCTTATCTTTCTAGTTTCTCAAGATGCAGTCAGACTGTTTCTCCCTCCTTTGCAGGCTCTCAGTAACATGTGTGTTAAATGAATGAGGAGTGCTGTATGTAAAGAAAAAGCAGTGTCGGTGTAAGGAATCATAGGCCCTCCATGTTTTTGCTGGAAAACTGTTTAGGCTGTTGATTCAGCCTTTTTTTTTTTTTTTTTCTTTACCAGAGCACTGCTCAGCTCTGGTTTATGGTGGTGCAGGGGGGGGGTGGGGGAGGGTGGGGATTTGTTGTTAAAATTCGGAGGCTCTAGCAGGCCGGCCTAGCTTCACGGGCGGGTAACAGAGACGCAGAGACAACGGCTGGGCAGGGCAGCTGTAATTCTTTATTCTGGGACAACGATTCATAAACTAAGACAAACTAATCACCAAACAGAACTCTGCTGTCTCTTTGCGGCGGCGCAAGCACTCTAACTCTGGAACTCTGGACCTCTGCAACTCTTCAACTCTCCCACTGTGGAACTCTCTAACTCTGTCTCTGGAACTCAGGAACCCTCTCTCGGGGTTCCTTGGGGCGGGGCCAAGCGGCCCGCGAAATTAGCAGGACTGATCCAATTCTCTTGGCGGGGGAGAACTAGAACCCAATGTAAAGCATACAACAGGGATTGAACCTGGGACTTTGGAGCTTCAGGCATGAGAGTCTTTGTATAACCATTATGCTAGCTACCCTCCATCCTGATGTAGCTATTTTGCTTGACCTGTGTGTTAATGTTTGAATTAATTTTTAAATCATCTGTCTGGAGAAAGCTTTCAGGGGAAAAAAAAAAACGAGCAAGTAAACAACAACAACAACAAACCCTGTATCTCCCCAGGAGTCTGTATTCTGCCTTTTTCCCTTCTCCATAACATGTTGGAGGCGTCTCCACAAGTAGCAGCTGTTTGTTACAGGCTCAGTGACATGTCTCTGCAAATGACGATCACTCTATGTAGGTCACGCTCTGTGGTCCTGAGTCCTGAGTGACAGCCAGACACAACAGAGACCAACCTCATCAACATCTCATCTTCAGATGGGAAGGACTGTAGTGACACCCGCATTTAGTCCTTGGATCTTGGGTGGTTTGAAGAAGAATCTTTCCTAACACCTAACACTCTTAATTTTGTTTTGTTTTGTTTCTCTTTGTCATAAAGAATGAAATGATTCAGCCGCTTTCTTCCCATTCATGTAAAATGTATCGTGTTTCAAGACCAGCTGTAGAGTATCATTGGGTATCTTTAAGAATGACGTTTTTATCATCATCTAATTGGTAGTCTTACTCCTTAGTATTATTATTATTATTATTATTGACACAATCACCAAGTCTCTCTCTCTCTGTTTTCATAAAAATAATTGTGATTCTGCTGGTTTGGCATGCTATTGTATTATAATTACTTGGAAATAGCAGAGTTGACAAATTCATGCTACTGAGTAAAGAATGTTTTGGTGCCAGGGGATCAGTGTATTGTGGGACCTGGCCTTATGTCAATGAAGCCCCGGATTAAGTATCTGGTTGAGTACTTGCACACCACACAAACACCACACACCACGCACACACCACACACCACACACAAACACCACACACACACCACACACACACCACACACACCACACACATACACACCACCACACACACCACACACACACACACACTCACACACACACCACACACACACACCACACACACACACCACACACACACATACACACACCACACACACACACCACACACACTACACACACACACACACCACACCACACACACCACACACACACACACCACACACACCACCACACACACCACACACACACTCACACACACACACCACACACACACCACACACACACACCACACACACACCACACACACACACATACACACACCACACACACCACACACACACACACCACACATACACCACACACACACACCACACACACACCATACACACACCACACACACACCACACACACTCACACACACACACACACACCACACACACACACACATACACATACCACACACACACACACCACACACACACACACACACACACACATACCACACACACACACCACCACACACACCACACACACACTCACACACACATCACACACACACCACACACAAACACACCACACACACCACACACACACACATACACACACCACACACCACACACACACACCACACATACACCACACACACACACCACACACACCATACACACACCACACACACACACACACCACACACACACACCACACACACACCATACACACATCACACACACCACCACACACACTCACACACACACCACACACACACACACACATACACATACCACACACACACACACCACACACACACACACACACACACACACACACACATACCACACACACACACACACCACACACACACCCCATTTTAAAAATAATTCCACCTTTTATAAAATTAAACACACATAACTAGGACGGGGCGGGGGTGGTGGCACATATGGTAGAGTGACACCCACTCCACAGACCCAGGTGTGAGCCTCCATCATCAGGTGGGAGCACCCTGCATGACCAGTGTGCTGTGGTGCTGTTCTCTCGGCTACTCTGTCTCTTTTTAGAGATTTCAAGTTGGGGAGAGAAAGAGCACAGCAGGAGAGGTGGGTTATGCAGATGCAAACCCCAGTACCGCCTCATTGTAGTCCCTTGCACTTTGATCTACATAGAAGGGGGGAAAAAGATGAAGTCCTACCAGCTCTAATGAAGAGAAGTTTGTGGTAAACAGTAGTGTCTTTCCTTTTGCTTTCTGGCTGCCTTCGTTAAACATCTGCAGCTGGTTGTGCTATTCTATTTGTATGTGTGTGGTTCAAATAATTTTCCTTGAGGATTAATGATTCAGTTGTTAACACAGAGGTGCAGTTTCTCATCTCCCTGTGACAGGTGTCTGCAAAACACTCTCACCCCAACTTAGGTCCATTTGGACCATCATGTACCAGGGCCCAACACCTCTCCACCTGCTTCCCACCCTCCTTCCCCAGAGTCCTAGGCTTTGGTGCAGTATACCACAGCCAGCCCAAGTTTCACTTTATGTACTCTTTCTCTCTCTCTCTCTCTCTTTTTAAATTTTTTAATATTTATTTCCTTTTGTTGCCCTTGTTGTTTTATTGTTGTTATTATTGTTGTTGTCGTTGTTGGACAGGACAGAGAGAAATGGAGAGAGAAGGGGAAGACAGAGAGGGTGAGAGAAAGGCAGACACCTGCAGACCTGCTTCACCGCTTGTGAAGTGACTCCCCTGCAGTTTGGGAGCCGGGGGCTCGAACCGGGATCCTTTTGCTGGTCCTTGTGCGTTGTGCCACCTTCACTTAACCCGCTGTGCTACCTCCCGACTCCCCCCTGTCTCTTTCTTTTTCATTCTTTCTCTTTCTGTCTCTCTTTCCTTCTCTCTACATCTCTTTCCCTTCTCCCCCTTCCTCCCTTCCTTCCTTTTTTACCAGAACACTGCTCAGATCTGGTTTATAGTGGTGTGGGAGAACCCCAGAGCCTCAGGTATCAACCTGTTTTCAGGACCATTATTCTATCTCCCTCTGCTTTCTGTCCTTGTTTCTTAACTTCCACCTGTGAGATCACCTAGTATTGTACTTTTCTTTTTGATTTATCTCACTTAACATGGTTCCTTCAAGTTCCATCCAAAAATGAAGCAAACGAGATTTTATCATTTTTAACAACTGAGTAGTACTCCACTGTGTTCATATCACAACTTTCTCAGCTACTTATCTGTTGTTGGCCATCTCGTTTTTGGATGGAACTTGAAGTTTGAGCTATTATGAATTGTGCTGCTATGAACATAGTTGTAGGTTTCTTTGGTTAGTTGTTTTTATTTACTTTGGGTACCTTCCCAGCAGAGATATTGGTGGATCATAATGTAGGTCCATTTCCTGAGTTCCGAGAAAACTTCAAACTGTTTTCCACAAAAGTTGAACCAATATGTATTCTCACTGGCAGTGTAGAAGGGTTTCTTTCTCCCCATATCCTTAAGCAATAACTTGGAGCAATTTTTCATGTTTGTTAACTAATTGATATCTCTATCTCTCTCCCTTTTTTTTTTTTTTTTTTTAACCAGAGCACTGCTGAGCTCTGGCTTATGGCAGTACAGGAGATTGAACCTAGGTCTTTGGAGCCTCAGGCATGACAGTCTGATTACAAAACCATTATGCTATCTACCCCTGCCTGCATCTCTTTTCGGTGAAGATTCTGTTCATGTTCTCTACCCATTTTTAATGGGGTTGTTTGTTACTGCTAAGTTTTGGGAGCTCTTTATATATTTTGATTGTTAGTCTTTTTTCTGTTGAATGGCATGTGACTATCTCCCATTATGTAGGGTGCCTTTCTGTTTAGCTAACAGTTTGTTGTAGTCCCATTGGTTGATTTATTTTGTTTGCTGTTGAACTAAGTTCATTTCCAAATCAAACATCCTGGATTGTCCTGCTGATGTCTCCTCGGTGCATTTGTTTGGTTTCTTGTTGAATGTCCATGTCTTTGAACCATCTGGAGGTGACTTTTATGAGTGGTGAGATGGAATGGTCTAGTTTCAGTTTGTACTTTTTCAACCCAAACTTCCCCACACCATTTGTTGAAGAAACTCTGCTTTCTCCATGTGATGATTCGTACTCCCTTGTCAAAAATTAGTTGTCTGTAGGTGTGAGGGCTCATTTCTGGGACCTTACTTCTGTGCCGCTAGTCTGTGTGTCTGTTTTTGTTACAGTACCAGTTAGTTTTGATTTCAGTAGCCCTGTGACAGCTCGCCATTCAGTCTCAACACTGTGTTTGACATCACTACCACTTTGCACATCCAATCCTTGAGATCCCAGGACTAGGTGTTATTTTTTTTTCTTTTAGTATTTATTTCTTCCTTGTTCAATTTTTAAGCAGTATTTTGCCCATTTCTATCTAGTGATTTATCTATGCGTCGTGATTACCAGGCCTGTACTTTGAGTGCTGCTTCTCTTTCTCCTTCCGTGCTGTACTTTATGGTAGCTATTAAAGAAAGTTCAGAAGCAAATAAATATCACCATAATCTTGACAATAACTGACATATTGAATAGTTAACACATTCCAGGAACTGTGCTAAATGCTTAGCAGGGATGCTTTCTTTCAGAGTTTTTTTAGCCACTTCACAAGTCAGCAACCATTATTCCTCCTGATTTTAGAAATGGAGACACTTGGACAAGGCTCAGTAACTGGTCAATGGTAGATCTAAAGTCACTTATCAACCTAAATTCTTTTTTTATTTTTTTATTAGTAATTTAATAATAAACAAGATTTTAAGACAACAGGGGTACAGTTCCCACCACCAGAGTTCCATATCCCACTCACTCCATTAGAAGCTTCCCTAGTCTTTATCCCTCTGGAAGTATGGACCAGAATTCTTCATGGGGAGCGGAAGATGGGAGTTCTGGCTTCTGTAATTGCTTCTCTGTTGGACATGGGTGTTGGCAGGTGGATCCATACCCCCAGCTGTTTTTATCTTCCCCTAGTGGGGCAGGGCTCTGGGGAAGTGGGGTTCTGGGTCAAATTAGTGAGGTCTTCCGTCCAGGGAAGTCAAATTAGTGAGGTCTTCCTCACTAATTTGAGAGCGAGAGGGAGAGAGATACATCTGCAACACTGCTTCACCATTTGCAAAGCTTTTCCCCTGCAGGAGGGGGCTGGGGGCTTGAACCCGTGTCTTCGCACATTTTGACATGTGTGCTGAGCCAGGTGCTCTGCTTCCTGCCCCCTACAGCCTGAATTCTTAACCTGTCCTATCAAAAGAAGGCTGGGAAAAATCAAATGATTCATTATAAATGTGCTTATGGGGGAGGCACTACCATTAGGCTAAAATAAAAGCAACTATCTTTGTTTTTGTTTAGTTTGCAAACCAACCAAAGACAGTTTTTTTTTTTAATTGATTTAATAAAGATTGACAAGATTGTAGGATATCAGGGGTATAATTCCATACAATTCCCACCACCAGAGTTCCGTATCCCATCCCCTTCATTGGAAACTTTACTGTTCTTTATCCCTCTGGGAGCCTGGGTCCAGCATCATTATGGGGTGCAGAAGGTGGGAGGTCTGCTTTCTGTAACTGTTTTTCCACTGGACATTGACGTTGGCAGGTGGATCCATACCCCCAGCCTGTTTTAATCTTTCCCTACTGGGGCAGGGCTCTGGAGAGGTGGAGTTCTAGGACACATTGGTGTGGTTGTCTGCCCAGGGAAGTCAGGTTGATGTTATGGTGGCATCTGCAACCTGGTGGTTGAAAAGCAGAACACATTGTTTAATCAGGAACCCAAAAGTAAGAACATCAGATGAGATTTGGGGTCTCCATCTTGGAAAAAACTAGGAAGTCTAATTTAGATATATTCCAAGGGACCCATGACTTTACTAATATTTGCTTGAGCCCGACAGCTACTAACATGCAGGTGGGCTAAAGGTATTGTCTGGGGAAATGGTGTCAGAGTTGGAAATAGGACTAGAAAGCTGGATCAGGGCAGAGAATAGCTCCCAAATATGGGAAAAGTGTATAGATACAATTAACTGTAAAGCCCATCTATCTAATCTGGTGCCCGTGTCTATTCATATTAAGCACAGGAACCTGTGTAACTTCCGCATCCTTGTTGGTCTGAATTTGCAGTCCATGGTCATTGCTAGGAACATTCTAGGTTGCACTCATTTCAGGACCCATCTTCCTTGAGTGGTAGAGTATATTGACCCAGCCTCCCGTTGGAGAGTGGAGCAATAAAAAGAGATTTTTTTTTTTTTGGAAGGCAGCTATGCTCACCACTATACCATCGACGCCTCCGTAGATATTTTTTTTTTGAACTCTTTCCAGAAATTTACATCTAAGTTGTTTTTTTTTTTCAGGTCAACTTAATCTTTACAAGATTAAGCCTTTTACTAACTACCTTTGCTTTTATTTTTCCATATCTGAGATATCCTTCATTTTGAGAGTTTCTGTCTTAGTTAGCTGTCTTACATGTTCACAGATGGCATTGTTTAACCTGTCTTCAGATCATCTGTAGTGTCAGCTCAGTCTTTTCTAATTGATATCATCTTTTGTTTATGTAGGAGTAAGTCATTAAAATAAAATTTTATGCTATACAAGCATTCTGGATAAGTGTTCCAATAAAACTTGGATTTATTTTATCACAACATTCTCATGCAAAGAAAATTTTACTTTGTTTTTATCTATCTCATTTTGATTTGCTTTTTATGTCATCTTGGGAATGAATTGGATTGAATCCAGCAATTTATCGTGCACATGCTGTGTTCCCAGCAGGGTGGGGATGAAGAAATGCTCCCTGTTTTTACTGAATGTGCAGTGTACTGGAAAAGACAGTAAAGATGTAAAAATCATCATGACTTTCACTATGGAGAGGAAGTAGAGAGCAGTCAAAATAGGGGGAGAAGGAATCATGTCTGTAGTGACTCTAGGAAGCCCTCTGAGGAGAGGAGAATATCTGAATTTCACAAACAAATGTGTGGGGCAGCCCCCCTGCTCCATCCTCCATTGCTGACACTATGGCCTGTTTACATAATCATTGTGTTGCCTGATCTAGCTTCTTTACACCTGGAGACCTGCCCTGCCTGCAGGGCACATTAATCTGCCAGTGAAAACCCTAGCAACCTTTGCTACGGAAGCTTTCTACCTTCCCACCCTTTTCCTTTCTCCATTGCCTTTTCTAGCCATTTCCTTTTCCGACTTGCCACTTCTGTTTCTAATTGATAAAAGTGTTGTCTCTGATCAATAAAGACGCATTGCGTTCCCACTCCGCCACGAGTTCCTGGTCTCTCTCCCGCATTGCTGGGTGAGCAGCAGCCCAGCTTGGCTCCGGTCGAGTTCTCTCCAACCCAGAGAGCACGCGCCCGAGAAGAAACACCCTCACGCAAGCCTGGCACAAATGGAGTTGATAAGCTTTAGCAAAGAGGAAAAGATCGGGCCAGGCAGTGGTGCACCTGGTTAAACACACACATTTCAGTTCACAAGGACCTGGGTTCAAGCCCCTGATCCCCACCTGCAGATGGAAAGCTTGATGCGTGTTGAAACAAGGCTACAGGTGTCTCTCTTTATCTCTACCTCCTCCTCCCCTCTCAATTTCTGTGTGTCTCTATTCAATAATAAATGAATAAATAATTTTTTAAAGGAAAAGAATCTTCAAGTAGAGTTATTAGCAGAAACAAGTGACCAACACAATGGGAGAAAATGAATTTTCTTGGAAAACAGATCCTATGAGATGAGACTTGAGAGATAATCAGGGATTCATTGACTTGTTGGTCAGTTAACAACCTTGGCTTGGGTAGTGGGGAATGATTGTTCACCTGGTAGATGCCATGCTTTGGATTGTGTAACGCCCTGTCTTGAACCCCTAGCATGGAAGGAAGCACCATGGAGAGCACCCATCAATCTCCATAGATGGTGGGACACTGCTGTGATATCTACTTTCTCTCTCTCTCTCTCTTTCCTTTCTCTCTTTCCTTTCTTGATTATGTCAACATGTAGCTCACAAGATCACAACATGTAGCTCAGCATTCAACTGGCAAAGGAAGAAACAGCATATGTGAAAGATGGCACAGAAGGCATCTGTAGACCCAGGCTAGAGGGTCTTAGTCATTGTCTCTGCTCATTGTCTTTATCCTCACAGGGAAATCAATGCTCGTCTTGATGCCGTATCAGAAGTTCTCCATTCAGAATCCGGTGTGTTTGGCCACATAGAAAATCATTTACGTAAACTGCCCGACATAGAGAAAGGACTCTGTAGCATTTATCACAAAAAGGTAAGTGTGATGGAATTCAAATCCCTTGAGACTGACAGTGTTTCTCATCTTTATAACACAAGACAGGAAAAACACTCCAGACCTTTATTATTATGTTTTTTTATTTTTTTTAATTTTTTTTTGTTATCTTTATTTATTGGATAGACAGAAATCGAAAGGGAGGGACCTCCATGTAAGTGTTTTAGTGGTTATAGATTAGAAAAAAGAAATCAACTTAAGAGCTCAGGGAGCTAAAATAGAGGACTTGCATGTAGCAAGCCTCACACTCAGTCCCACTTATCACTGAAAGCCAGAGCTGAATAGTGCTCTTGTCAAAATAAAGTAAAATAAAATAGGAACATATACGAACCCCATGTTTATTATGATTGTAGTAGACTTAAAACTTCAGTAGAACATTACTAATCTGTTCACAGTTTATCTTGTAAGTGGATAGCAGTTTCCTGACCAAAAAAAAAAAAAAAAAATTCAGTATCTTTTGCAAATTAAAAAACCTTTCGTATGTCTTAGCACACACTTAAAATTTACCATTGTGTATGTACAAAACAACTGTCACTTGGACCGGGCAAAATAAGTACTTCTATAATACATTTAGAACGTACCTCTCAGTTATGGACACCATACACATAGTAGTGGCATACCGTATTTGTCAGCAGTACAAGCTCTTTGTAAACTTACAAGCTCAGCTTTCACATTGGCACGATGCAATAAAGCAAATTTCCATCTCTGCACCCATTTATAAGAGTTCAAGGACTGCGTAAACAGTATTTTACATACACGGTGAAATCTAAGTTTGTACTTTAGAAGAATTTTCCAATATATTGTCATTGACTCTTCAATTTGGTCAGAATTTTTTTTTTTTTTTTTTTTTTACCAGAGCACTTTTCAGCTCTGGCTTATGGTGGTGTAGGGGGTTGAACCTGGGGCTTTGGAGCCTCTTTATATAATCATTATGCTCTCTACCCTCTGCCCATTTGAGTCTTTTGAAGCTATGGTGTGGATGTCAAGCATTTGATATTTCTTTTTTATCCTCAGCATATCGAGAGGACATTGATAAACATAGTATTTTTCAGTGTCACACAGTTTTGGCAAGAAACAGAGTATCTAATGGATGTGTGTGGCTTCTGCAACATGTCAAACACTATAAATTATATTTACTACTCAGTGTATTTTCTTTTTTTTTTTTTTGGCTCCAGGGTTATTGATGGGGTTTGGTGCCTGCACTATGAATCCACTGCTCCTGGAGGCTTATTTTTTTCCTTTTGTTGCCCTTGTTTTTTATAGTTGTTATTGTTGTCACTGTTGTTGGATAGGACAGAGAGAAATTGAGAGGGAATGGTAAAATAGAGAGGGAGAGAGGAAGAGATACACCTGCAGACCTGCTTCACCGCTTGTGAAGCAACTCCCCTGCAGGTGGGGAGCCAAGGGCTCAAACCAGGATCTTTACGCCAGTCCTTGCACTTCACGCCATGTGTGTTTAATCTGCTACGCTACCATCCAGCCCCCTCAGCGTATGTTCTTATCAAGTAATAGGTCTTCCAACACCTTCCCTACCTCAAGGATTCATTGACAAACATTAAAGATTTTTTTTTTTTCTCAAGTAGAAATAGTAGCACAACTTAAGAAAACGTTTAATCACTTCTCAAAGGAGTTGAGCCAGAGTATTCTCAACATCAAAATAGCAGTATGATTCTATGCTCCTGTAATTTTTTTTCTTTTTCTTTTTCTCTTTCCTTTTTTGACAGAGACAGAGAGACGTTGAGAGGGAAGGGGGAGATAGGGAGAGAAAGACACACACACACACACACACACACACACACACACACACACACACACACGTACACACCTGTACCCCTCCTGCACTGCTCATGAAAACGCCCTGCCCCCTACACTCCTCGCCTGCACATGAGGCCAGGAGCCTGAACCCAGCTTCTTGCCCAGGGTAGTGTTTGTACTAAATCAGCTGTGCCACCTCCTGATCCTATTATGTCTTGCTGACTACCCTGAAACTTTGCCTTCTTATCTGTATTACCTGAGGTTTGCATAACTGCAAATTTTTAAATTCTGGTAAAAGAATGTAATTTCTTTTAAAATTAGATCTAATTAACATACAGTATGGAATCAGTTTAACGTATGCACAGCATAACGATTCAGTATATGTATATGTTGTAAAGTGGTCATCACAGTAAACCTAGTTAGCATGCTACAATAACACACATTTGCAGGTTTTTTTCCTTTAGTCCCTTGTGATGAGAAATTTTAAGCTCTTCTGTCTTATAACTTTCAAATAGAGCATTTTCCTTTTTATACTACCAAGCAGATTCCTACTTAAAAAATATATATGCTTAGAGGAAATAAGAATAGGGAAATACAGGCTGGGAGTATGGATTGACCAGTCAACGCCCACGTTCAGTGGGGAAGCCATTACAGAAGCCAGACCTTCCACCTTCTGCACCCCACAATGACCCTGGGTCCATGCTCCCAGAGGGATAGAGAATGGGAAAGCTATCAGGGAAGGGGGTGGGATATGGAGCTCTGGGGGTGGGAACTGTGTGGAGTTGTACCCCTCCTATCCTATGGTTTTGTTAATGTCTCCTTTTGTAAATAAATTTTAAAAAATTAAAAAGAAAAAGAATAGGGAAATACACAGAGAGCAGAGCTCAAATCCTGCTTTGTTGTCTTTAGAGTTTCCTTGTAGTTGTCCGTGGTGCTCCCATATGGTGTTGGAGATCCAGCACAGGGCCTCAAACAAGTAAGACGTCTGTTCTCCCCACTGAGACATCCCCCACATTTCAGATACACAATAGAATAGTGGTAAAAATAGTCGCCGTGCCGTTCATTGGTCCCCCAGTTCTTACAGGATGGTTGGAAGGGCCATGACTCATTTTTACATAGAAAAATACGTCGTGACTCTTCCAACAGCCTAATATTTACATTAGAGCTGCAAGTTTGCATCTTTGACTTCCCTTCAGCCAATTCCTCCTCCCAATAACGCTGGCCACTGTCTTATCTGTTCTCGGCAGCTATGAATCTTTTTTTTTTCCCCCTTTCAGATTCCTCATGTGAGATCCTCTGGTAGGGCATGTAATTCACTTTAAAAGTGACCAATATATGAACAAGAATGACTTCTACTAAAGGAGCTTGACTCACTTCAATGCTGTTGCAATTGCTGCCTTAATGTTTGCACAAAAATATGTGGTTTGAAAAGTGAAGATTAGAAGTGATTTGGGAATAGGCCAGCTTTAGTAATTCTAAATACTTCAAGCCAGGTTTTTATAGATTAGCTAGTGGGCTCTGAGAACACACCATCAGACAAATGTCTATTCTTTCTTTTAAGCTCCTGCTGTACGTACCAAATGGTGGGCGATATTCTTGGTACAGGCTGTGCCAATTGTATCAAGTTTATAAAATGCTAAAAAGCACAGTTTGGATGTAGTTAAAATGGTGAGCCTGGGCCATATGTCTGGGTGGAGAATGCCAAGGAATAGGCACAGCGCCGGTATTTTTATGATATAATAATAGAGGGTAGCAAGAGAGCCAACTCTGAAATAAAACAAACATTTCTTTTGATAGTAAAACCTTAAATTAATTTTGATTAAAAAAAAACAACTCATTTGTAATAAAGTGGAACATGACTACTGAAGATGGCCATTAAGTACATTTAAAGAATGCTAGCACTCGGTAAACTCTGAGACTTTTTCTAGAGTTTTTAGGTTGAAACTCTTCTAGCAGACTGATGTCAGCCCCCCACCACATTTTCAGTGTGGTGCATAGATGGGTCTTCTTCTGGCCTAGTGAGGACTCACACCTGCCCTGTGGGCCTGTCCGAAAGCTGTTTCACTGAGAAATTTGGTTACTCAAATGAGGTTGAATATAAGTGACTTCAGGGACAATTTTACCCGTATCCTGAGCTTACAGCTCTGTTGAGTTGTTTTTGCTTACGAAACTTGAGAATAACCTGCCTTGGGTACTTAAGACTTGATTAGGGGCCCGGTGGTGGCGCACATGGTTAAGGGCTCACATTAAAGTGCCCGGGGGCCCAGGTTCAAGCTCCTGGTCCCCACCTGCAGGGGGAAAGCTTCACAAGTGGGCTGCAGTTGTTTCTTTGTCTACCTCCTCTGCCTCTCTCAATTTCTCTCTTTCTCTAGCCAATAATAAACAAATAGAAAATAAACAAAATGTTTTAAAAACAAGACTTGATTGGGAATCGGGCGGTAGCACAGCGAGTTAAGCGCAAGGACTGGTGTAAGGATCCCAGTTCGAGCCCCCAGCTCCCCACCTGCAGGGGAGTCGCTTCACAGGCGGTGAAGCAGGTCTGCAGGGGTCTTATCTTTCTCTCCGCCTCTCTTGTCTTCCCTTCCTCTCTCCATTTCTCTCTGTCCTACACAATAACAAGCGTATCAATAACAACAACAACAACAAGGGCAACAAAAATGGGGCGGATAGCCTCCAGGAGCAGTGAATTCGCAGTACCGGCACCGAGTCCCAGCAATAACCTTGGAGGCAAAAAAATAATAATAAAATAAGACTTGATTATAAAACGCTTGTGTTTTTCATTCTGCTTTTGTCACTAACTTAAACTTTTTATCATATCTGAGCATGGAAAACCAGACTTTTTTTTCTTCACAAAATAATGACACAAAATTATTATCCCAAATTATACTGAAGATATTTAGGGTTTTTTTTTTTTTTTACTTTGTTAGAATGTGTGAGAATGGGGCCAGGCAGTGGTGCACCTGGTCCCACACCTGCAGGGGCAAAGCTTTACAAGAGGTGAAGCAGGGCTGCAGGTGTCTCTCTCTATATATATCTCCCCTATCTCCCCCTTCCCTCATGATTTCTGACCATCTCTATCCAATAAATATAATAAATTAAAAAAAAAAAAAGATTTTGTGAGAAAGTGACTATTGACCAAAAAGCTTCTAGGCTCCACATTTATATAAACAATCCAGGATCAGAGAGAGAGTTCACTGGTAGCTATGTGTACCACCTGGGTTTGAGACAGGAAGGACAATGACAGGGAACAGCTCATTATTACGATACTGCTCCCTCTTTCTCTATACCTCTCTTTGTTTCTCTCTCCCTGAATAAACACACGCACATGCACACACACACACACACACACACACACACACACACACACACACCACACACACCAGTACAGTGAGACCCTAGTTTCACAAAACCCCAAACCAAGGGCCAGGAGGTAGTCTAGCGCCCAGTGAAGCACTCGCATAGCAGCTTACAAGGATCCAGGGGGAAAGCTTCAGGAGCCGTGCAGCAGGGCTGCAGGTGTCTGTCTGTCTCTCTCCCTGTCTTCCCCTTCCCTCTCAATTTCTCTCTGTCTCTACCCAATAATAAATACATGAATATTAAGAAATAAAAATAAACCAAACCCAACCCAAAGATCTTGCTGTACTAGTAGCCTTGCTGAAGGTGACTTCCTGATTCCTTTTGAGCCAAACCATTTGCTTAGTTGTGCCTAACTTTTTGCTTTCTGCATGCTTTTCCTAGTAGTTAGTAAGTGTCTTTCTTGGGGCCAGGTGTATGCACCCCCACTAGAGCACACTCGTTACACGTGTGAGGAGCCAGGTCCAAGCCCTTCAGTCCCCATCTGCAGGGTGACTTGGCTGTTGTTTAAGGTTTCATGTTCTGATAGGTAAATAATGTTATCCTGAGTTCAATCTGCCTATCCAAATTATGTGTGAGTCTGGCTACTCATGTGCTCATGGACATCCTTTTTCCTGCGAGCTGTACATTCAATTCTTTGGATTGTCACTTTTTTTTTTTCTTTTTCTGTCAATTCATTACGTAGTTGGTAGTTCTTACCCTTTGCTTTAAACATCTTGTAAATATTTCCCCCAGATTTATCTTTTTTTTTTTTCAGCATCGTTTGCTGTGTTTTTTATCTTTGTCAATATATTTTAGTTTTTAATGATTTACTGACTATGAGACAGGGTTGGGTAGGGGAACCAGAGCATTGCTTTGACATTTATGGTACCAGAGATTAGATTTGGGGCTTCAGTTTGTACAAGTCCTGCATTCTCCATACTGAGCCACCTTCCTGGCTGTGTTGGTTGATTTATTTTATTTTAATTTCTTTATTGGGGAATTAATGTTTTACATTCAACTGTCAATACAGTAGTCTGTACATGCATAACATTTTCCAGTTTTCCATATAACGGTTGATTTATTTTAAAATGTAAAGAAAAAAAATGTACTGAAAATATATTGACTTCACTGTCTCTGACTCAAACCCTTTTTTATGTTTACTTTTTTGTCAGTGATTCAGTATTGATTTACAAGATTGTAAGGGGTGTGATTCTACTATTGGATGTCATTCCCTATGCTTCCTGCCACCAGAGACCCATGTCCCACCCCCTCCATTGGAAACTTTTCTATTGTTTAACCTTCTGGGAGTATGGACCTGAATTCTTTATGGGGTGCAGAAAGTGGGAGGTCTGGTCTGGTTTTTGTAATTGATTCTTGCTGGACAGAGATGTTGGGAGGTGGATCCATACCTCCAGCCTGTTTCTATCTTTTCTTAGAGGGGCAGGGCTCTGGAGAGATGTGATTCTGGGACACATTGGTGAGGTCATCTGCCCAGGGAAGTCAGGATGGAATTACAGTAGCATCTTGAACTTGGTGGCTGAAATACAGTAACATGAAAAAATAGGACAAAATGCTTAATAAATAGGAACCATAAAGTAGGAATAGAGCCTTTGAAAGTGAGGACCTTAGGATAGAAGAAAGCTAGGAAGTCTATTTTAGGAATTTTCCTGGGATGCTATGTCTTAATAATCTATGTTTGAGCTTGATAGCTAAAATGGGGATGGACTAGAAATCTTGTCTGGGAACATGGTGTCAGAGTTGAGAGTAGAACTAGGAAGCAGGATCAGGGCAGAAAGTTGCTCACACACTTGAAGAAGATACATAAATGCAATTAACTGTTTACCAGCGTGATCGAACCCGGGGACAACACCCATTCATATTTAACACAGGAGCCTGTACAACCTCTGAGTCCCTGTCAGACACTCACCGTCGGTAGTCACAGCTGGGAACATTGTAGGCTGCGCTCATTTCAGATCCCAGAGTGGCAGAGTAGGGTGACCCTGCCTCCCTTCAGAGTGGGGCCTTCCTGTAGCAGCCTACAGATGGGTCGCAGTGACATTCCCAGTGGGTGTGGCCAGTAACGGTAGAGAAAGGGATCACGTCTTTTTCTTTATGGCTTTAAAATAATACTTTATAAAGTGTTAAAGCAATCGACCTAACACCAAGAAGGTATTAATAATACTTTAGTTGACTCGATCATAAAATAATTATAGGGGGTCAGGCGGTGGCACAGTGGGTTAAGCGCATGTGGTGCAGAGTGCAGGGACTGGCATAAGGATCCCGGTTCGAGCCCCAGGCTCCCCACCTGCAGGGGAGTCGCTTCACAGGCGGTGAAGCAGGTCTGCAGGTGTCTGTCTTTCTCTTCCCCTCTCTCTCTTCCCCTCCTCTCTCCATTTCTCTCTGTGGTGTCCAACAACGAACAACGTCAACAGTGGTAATAATAATAACCACAACGAGGGCAACAAAAGGGGGAAAAATGGCCTCCAGGAGCGGTGGATTCATGGTGCAGGCACCGAGCCCAGCAATAACCTTGAAGTCAGCCTGAAACAGTGATGCTCACATGACAACAAAAAATGTAACTGTCATTTTTGACACTAATTCTGAAAAATCAGTAATTAATGATTGCGTATCTTATATACTATTAATCTGAAAAAAAAAATGTTTCTATTTTCAGTGTTCTACTCAAGAGTTCTTCATGATTGTCAGATCCCTTTACCAGCTGCAGACAGAATTTCAAGCACTAATACCTGCTGTTAACTCCCATGTTCAGTCGGACCTACTCCAGACATTGATTTTGGAAATCCCACAACTGCTCAGTCCGGTGGAGCATTACCTGAAGATACTTAATGAACATGCTGCCAAGTAAGCAGCAGACCCTTAGCTCTTCTTTCCCAGCAGTGGAAGGAACCTAGTGCATTTGCCACTAGGCAGCAATTCTCCTAAACATCACTATAAAGTAACGGTAGAAGGTGCATGTGAGATTGGAAATGTGGTTGGGTATTAAGATCTCTCAAATAACTGGAAGTAACACTTTGGCTGTTAATCATCTAGGATAGATGAACTACTTCCAAGAACAAGAAGTTGATTCATTGCAAGTTTATTAATACACAAGCACTTTATTAATCCTAAAACAGATACCAGGTAACATCTCGCACTTTTTGCTTGATCTCTAGGGATAGTCTGCCGTATACTTAAGAGGTAGTAAAGTTATTCTTTATGATAGAGTTATCTTATGACTCTACATGCAAAGATGTGTATCTATGTTTGTTTTTATTTTTTTATTTTTATTTATAAAATGGAAATATTGACAAGACCATTGGATAAGAGGGGTATAATTCTACACAGTTCCCACCACCAGAACTCCATTTCCCATCCTGTCCCTTAAAAGCTTTCCTGCTCTTTATCCCTCTGGGAGTATATTTATTTCTACTTTTATTATTTTTTCTTTTTATTTTTTAATATTTATTCCCTTTTGTTGCCCTTATTGTTTTATTCTTGTAGTTATTATTGTTGTTATTGATGTCGTCGTTGTTGGATAGGACAGAGAGAAATGGAGAGAGGAGGGGAAGACAGAGAGGGGGAGAGAAAGACAGACACCTGCAGACCTGCTTCATCGCTTGTGAAGCGACTCCCCTGCAGGTGGGGAGCCGGGGGCTCAAACCAGGATTCTTAGGCTGGTCCTTGCGCTTTGCGCCACATGCGCTTAACCCGCTGCTCTACTGCCTGATTCCCTATTTTTTCTTTCTGTTGGATAGGACAGAGAGAGGTTGAGAGGGGAGGGGAAAATTAGAGACAGAGAGAGAAAGATAGACACCTACAGGCCTGCTTTACCACTTGTGAAGTGACCCCCCTGCAGGTGGGGAGTGGGGGACTCAACCCAGGACCCTTGTGTTTTGTACTATGTGCACTTAACCCAGTGCGCCACCACCTGGTTCCCCTGTATATGTTTATTTTGACACCTGGATATCTTTTTCTTAAAAAAAAATTTTTTTATTATCTTTATTTGACAGAGACAGCTAGAAATTGAGAGGGAAGGGGGTGATAGAGAGGGAGAGAGAAACACCTGCAGCCCTGCTTCACCTCTCATGAAGCTTTCCCCCTGCAGGTGGGGACCAGGGGCTCGAACCCAGGTCCTTGCACATTGTAACATGTGCGCTCTACCAGGTGCACCACCACCTGGTGGCTGCCAACATCTGGATTTCTTTTTTTTTTTTTTTCTGGATTTCTTTCTCTCTTTCTTTCTTCCTTCCTTCCTTCCTTCCCTTCCTCTTTCTTTCTTTCTTTCTTTCTTTCTTTCTCTCTTTCTCTCTTTCTCTTTCTCTCTTTCTTTCTTTCTCTTTCTTTCTCTCTCTCTTTCTTTCTTTCTCTTTCTTTCTCTCTCCCTTTCTTTCTTTCTTTCTTTCTTTCTTTCTTTCTTTCTTTCTTTCTTTCTTTCTTTCTTTCTTTCTTTCTTTCTTTCTCTAGAGCCCGGTTCAGCTCTGGCTTATGGTGGTGCTGGGGATTGAACCTGGGACTTTGGAGCCTCAGGCATGAGAGTCTCTTTGCATAACCATTATGCTATCTACCCCCACCCAGTGCCATCTGTATTGCATAACAGAAAACTGTGATGGTATTTACATTTATGTTTATTTTCAGGATGAGCAGATAAGATAATTTTATCTCTTGGTGTCATTGTGGGAATCATGAACTTGTAGGGTGAAAGGATATTAGACTAGTTATATTTGTCCTCAAAGAAAGTAAGAAATTTCCACATAAATATTTAATAGCAGATCTGGTACTAGCCTATTTTTTTTTACTCAATCTTTTGGTCTTTAGTTTCTTCAGTTAGAAAAGTAATTGATAACTGGTATATATAATATATTTCCGGCATAAGGATCCTGGTTTGAGCCCCCGGCTCCCCACTTGCAGGGGAGTTGCTTCACAAGCGGTGAAGCAGGTCTGCAGGTGTCTTATCTTTTTTCCCCCTCTGTCTTCCCCTCCTCTCTCCATTTCTCTCTGTCCTATCCTACATCAATGATATAAATAACAACAACAATAATAACTACAACAAAGGCAACAAAAGGGAATAAATAAATAAAAATATTTTAAATAATAATAATAATATGATTCAATATTTGCATTTTTTTTTCAGAACTGGGGACAAAACTGAATTGTTTAAAGACCTTACTGACTTCCCTTTAATAAAAAAGAGGAAAGATGAAATTAAAGAAGTTGTTGACAAGATCCAAGTACATTTGCAAGAGATACGAAAAATCCTAAAAAATCCTTCTGCACAATATGTAACAGTGTCAGGACAGGAGGTAATGTCAAATACACAAGTGTTGTGTGTTACTGTTCCACAGATAGGAAAGCTATTTTAAAATATAAATTAGATATATTAGGAGGTCAGCATTTGTTTTTTAGATCTCCTATGTTGTCGCTTTGAAATATGTTGTGATTGTTTTGAGAATTATTGTTGGTATGCATGAGACCCCTTCTGTTTCATTTGGTTTAAATCCCTCCGGCTTAACACTATTCTATTTACATAACCACTGTTAACAAGTTCCACCCTCCCTCCAGGGCATTTGTGGTTCAGTGATAGGATTCTCGCCTAATCTGCCCCCTCTTTGTCACACTCTGATTTTCACCAGTCACTTTTCTCTCCACCCTCTCTATGTCACATCCTGTTTCCACCCTACTTGGCAAGTATATATAAAGACAGCATTGTGAGTTGTACTGTACTTTGAGTTTAACTCAGCTCAGCTTAGATAGTGCTGCGTCCTGCATGAATAAAGAGATACTGCGTACAACCCAGCCATGAGTCCCTGGTCGTCTGTTACCAGCCTGTGAAGCCAGCCCGGCGAAAACAACATAACCCGTCAAAAACAACAAATTATTATTACAAAATTAGACAGACAGCACCACTGTCAAGTTGTTGACAAGCTATCAGACGTTTAACTCTTCTTTTCATTCTGAGGTGACTAGTTTACAATGCATCTGTGGGCACACAGGTATCCTGTCTTGCCATGAGAGGTGCTTGCAAAGCACTGTCACCCTAAACCCAAGTCTTTTTCTTTTTCTTTTCTCTTTCTTTTTCTTTTCTCTCTTTCTTTTTTCTTTTCTTTTCTTTTTTTTTGAGAATAGATTTTAGTTTAATTACAGTTCAAACCCAAGTCTTTTTTCAATCATCATACACCAGGACCTCACAGCCCCCCCCCGCCCCCATCCTCCTTCCCTAGAGTCCTCAGGTACTACTCCCCCATCACACAAGAGGGCATCATTAGTTCCAAAATGTTTGTTAAGAATAAAATAATTTTTAACTGGCTGTTAATTCTCACTATCGTTAATGTACAACTACCTTGTTTCTATTAATAGAGAAGTAATCTCAATATCTAGGCTGATGCTATTCGTATCATCAAGATCTGTAATGTTGCATAAATGGTATTAACATGTTTCCTGTCACCATCTCAAAACTAGTGGTCACTCCAGAGCCTGTGGGTTCTAGTCTTGTCAAAGTGTATTTGTTTGCATGAAATATTTAATTTCATCGCAAGATTATAGGAATGTGAGTAGGAGGAAAAGATGATTTATGTTGTAAGTATTCAAAAAATGAAAAGTGTGATAGATGAAACGGAGGTCACTTGTTTCCTGTTGATTTCTTAGGAATAAAATGGCTTGCAGAACACAGTTGGAATTATAAAAATTATAATTGATATGAACCAGTGAAATAAGTAGAATTTCATGTGAGGAGAAATGTCTTTCTTTTAGTAGTTGGGGAAGTCAGTGTAGTTTCAGTTATTTCAGTGAAGGTACTTTTGGGGGAATTTGGTTCCTTGCATTACAACTATTGTAAGAGGATGCTGGGAGCTAGCTTACCTGCAGTACATGCACGTTCCCACATGCAAGGTCCCTGGGTTCAAACCTTAGCAGGATACGAAAACCATGAGGGACACAGGGATGATGAAATAGTGCTGTGCTTGCTTGGTTTGTCTTTGTCATCAGACTTGTCATTGAGGCTGCTCAGTGCCTGCGACCAGGCCACCTCTCCTGGTGGCTATTTTGGCTATTTTCTTTCTTTCTTTTTTTAATGACAAGCAAGAGACAGGAAGGCAGAGGGAGAGACAGAAAGGGAGACATCTGCAACACTGCTCCACTCCTCGTGAAGCTTCTCCTTACAGGGGCAGCTGGGAGACTTGAACCTAGTTTTTCACACATAGCGACAATGCCTGTGCTCTGCTGAGTGCACCACTGTCTAGCCCCTCTCCTCTCTTTTTTGACCTCTTTCATTCTCAAGAAGGGAGGGAGGAAACCGGACCTGGGAAGACCACCTGGTAGTATTGTACATGTGATCATCTGTAAGCCCCTGGACGCACCCCCTGCCTTTGCATTTAAACAACCACCACAAAAACCATTCTGCCATTTTCTCTTATCAATAGGAGAGGTACAGTATGCAAACTGGTTTAATATCAAGTAATAAAATATCTTAAATTTTATTTATTTAGAGACATCAATATTACTGAGGAATATAATTCTTCAAATAAGTACGTACTAGTAAGTGAAAGAGGTCACTAGTGAAGGAAAATTAGTTTGCACATAGCAGTGCAATAAATATGTACGTGCCATGTTAGGACCTTGAATGCTTGCTCTTTGCCCAACATAAATTGCAAGGTTTTCTAAACACTGAAACCCTATTTAATGATCTTTGGGTGTACAGACAAGAATAAAAGTCCTGAACCAGATAGTTTTTCATATTTATTTATTTATTTATTTGTTTAATTTTCTTTTGTTGCCCTTGTTGGTTTTTATTGTTGTCGTAGTTATTATTGTTATTGTTATTGATGTCATCATTGTTGGATAGGACAGAGAGAAATGGAGAGAGGAGGGGAAGACAGAGAGGGGGAGAGAAAGACAGACACCTGCAGACCTGCTTCACCACCTGTGAAGCGACTCCCCTGCAGGTGGGGAGCAGGGGGCTCGAACCGGGATCCTTAGGTCGGTCCTTGCGCTTTGCAATGGTGAGGGTGGATGTTCAGCTTCATGGGGGTTGCAGGTGGGACACAGTCTTTTGGTGGTGGGAATGGTGTTTATGTACACTCCCATTAATTTGTAGTCATATAAACCACTATTTAAGTAATCTGGGAGGGGGAAAAAACTGATTGAATGTCTCAAACTTTTTAAAGCACAGACTGAGTCTTTTTAATACATAGGCTGAGTCTTTGATATGTTGACTCTCTTAAAAGCTTAGTCCAGGGAGAACAGAAGCAACCGGTGGCACAGCTATATGCAAATAATGTCAAAGGACATAAAATATGGTGAGGGTGTGTATGACACAGCAAATTCTAACAAAGGGATTTTTCAAAGTTAACCCAATTGCCAAACAATGTGATTATTGCAATAACTATCTATTGTCTTCTTGGACCCTAAGACAACAGGAATCTCCCGCTTCCTCTATGGAGCCTATGTTTCTCCCAATTCTGGAACCCCTGGGGTGGGCCTCACTTCCCTGCAAGCTTCTCTCAAGTCAGGCCAAATGATATTGCATCCGCCGATTCCAACCTAATCAATGCAAGAAATGCCAACTCAGCATGGTTCACCTCAGACTGTACAGAGACATCATTAAAAAATAATAATAAAATAAAATAAATAAATAAAGAATGCTGTTATGGAAACTATCATAACACAATGATAAAACTTTGAAAATGCAATGACTAATTGTTTAATATCTTTTCATTTCTTTTTAGTTTATGATTGAAGTAAAGAATTCAGCTGTATCTTGTATACCAAGTGATTGGGTTAAGGTTGGAAGGTAGGCTCACTTTACTTTTTTACTTGTCACTGTGAATTATAATGACGTCTGTATTGCTGGGTGCTACTAGACTGATAAAGACCACATCTGATAGAAAAGAAGTTTTTCCTCTTTATTATTTTGGGGGGATACTTTTAACCAGTCAACAAGAAAATTTTTTAAAACTCCTTTTATCATTGGTGTTTTAAAAACATCTTATTTGTATTGATTTGTTTTCTATTTCATAAATCGTTGTGTTACTGTAAAGCTTCAGAGTACACTTTAAACACCAGGGAGTTAAGTTGAACCTTCAATTAGAAGATTAATTTGTTTGTTTGAGCATCTTGTTAAATGCTAGGGTTGACATTTCCTTTTTAGAAGCTCAAATTTCATTTTCTGTTTCACTGAGTTCTCCATTTTCTTTTTAATTCTGAATGCTTCCCATAACACATACTCACAGTAGTTTTTCACATTTTCTTTTTTTGTAAGTATAATAGGAACTTGTGGAAATCAGTTAGTGAAAACCAAAATGAGAGAGGAGTATTGAGACTCTGCCTTGTCTCTGGTTAGACACTAGTCCCCAAGAGGGGATTTATATCCAGAGGTGGTATTAGAAAAGTATATGTCCTTTGCTCAGTTGTTCCCTTCCTATAATGCCTATTACTGCTGTTGTCAGTAGTTTTTCTGAACATGAGATGACAATACCATATTTTCCTGGGATAATGTGAGAGATTAGTCACTGGTGAGGGGATGAAGAACTCTGAAGGACAGAAGGAAATTCTGATAGCGTTGTATGAATGATTATTAACTTACTATTTTTTTATTAAAGAAGAAAATTCTTTCCCAGCACCACTATCAAAGGATCCATAAGGTGCAATCAAGTTTCTTTAGCTTTAATACCACCATTATTATTTCTGCCATTATGAAAAGCTGTTATATGCACTTGACTAGTATTGATTTAAGGTACTAGTGTTAGATCCTCACAGTAATGCCTAAGAGGTAGATAGAGACTGCTTTTATTCCCACTTTGTAGAATGGGGAGAGGGATGCTTAAAGAAGGCTCGTTGTATTTCTCTGGAGTCACTTAGCTAGCAGGTAAGAGGGAAAGTTGTAGCCTGGGTAAGGATTCACTGGCTGGGTGCCTAGGATACCTACATTGTGCTCTACAACTTCTTCTCCTTCTCCTTCTCCTTCTTCTTCCTTTTTTTTTTTTTTTTCGCCTCCAGGGTTATTGCTGGGGCTCTACAAATCCACTGCTCCTGGAGGCTACTTTTTTCCCTTTTGTTGTCCTTGTTGTTTTATTGTGGTTATTATTGTTGTTATTAGTGTCGTTGTTGTTGGATAGGATAGAGAGAAGGAGGGGAAGACAGAGAGGGGGAGAGAAAGACAGACACCTGCAGACCTGTTTACCACCTGTGAAGTGACTCCCCTGCAGGTGAGGAGCCGGGGGCTCGAACTGGGATCCTTACCGGTCCTTGTGTTTCACGCCATGTGCGCTTAACCTGCTGCGCTACTGCCCGACCTTCTGCTCTTCAACTTCTTATATTCAAGTCCAAGAAAGGAGAGCATGGCATTTCTTCATATCCAGAGCCGTGCTCATCTCTTCCCTCCCTCCCTTCCTTCCTTCCTTTTTTCCTCCCTCCCTTTTTTTTCCTTCTTCCTTCCTTCCCCTCTCTTTTTTTTTTTGCCTCCAGGGTTATTGCTGGGGCTTGGTGTGGGCACTACAAATTCACTGCTCCTGGAGAGAAATTGAGAGGGGAGGAGGAGATACAGAGGAAGAGAGAAAGACACCTGCAGACCTGCTTCACCACCTGTGAAACGACCCCCCCAAAAAAAAAAAAAACCCTTCTGCAGCCCGGGAGCCCGGGGATCCTTGTGTGGGTCCTTACTCTTTGTACTATGTGCGCTTAACCCGGTGCACCACCGCCTGGCCCCTTCTCCCTCTTTCTTTCCCTCTATCATCATCGTCTCCTTTTCCTCCTCCTCTTCCTTCTCCTTGTCCTTCTCCTTCTCCCCCCCCCCCTTTTTTTTTCTGAATTACTCCAACCATACCGACAAATATAAAGTGTAAAAAACAATGTATGGCCCTCAGCAAAGTACTTACTTCCCATCCTTGTCAGGACTTACTTTGACATATTCATTTCTGATTTTTTTTTCTTTAAAAAGCAAACATTTTCATTTAGTTTAACTTACAGGGGGGAAAAAGCTTTCTGCTTATGAAATAAGAATTCACAACAATGACTTTGCTGTATGGATATATAACCTCAAGTCCATTTGAAGAGCTTCCTGATCCAAGTCCTGCGAATCCAAGTACTTTATGTACAACAAAATCTTTGGGCTCAGTGGAGTTCAGGGCCACAGTTAAAGAATGTTCTGTTTACAGCGACTTGTTTTCAAGGTTTCTCGGAGAAAATGAAATAAAGACTTTAATGTTCAGAGCAGATGCCACTACTCATTTGTCAATAACCTTGGTTCCCTATTTGTGTTTCTCCCTCCTCCTCCAGCACAAAAGCTGTGAGTCGCTTTCACTCCCCTTTCATTGTGGAAAACTATAGACATCTGAATCAGCTCCGAGAGCGTCTCGTCCTTGACTGCAGTGCTGAGTGGCTGGGCTTTCTCGAGTGAGTTTACAATGGAAATAGAATCTGGCTTTTTTCTTTTTTTCGTTAAGAGAAATAGACTGGAAAATCCTTCCATCAGAAAGAAAAGTAGAGGTTGCTGCTTATGACCTGCTATGAAATAGTTGAGTACATGCGTTCTCTGATGTTACTTTTAATACATTCAAATGTAAGCTCATCCTACTTTTTGGCTGAGACAATACTATACTTTATTGTTACTCTACGGATGTTTTGTAGAAGAGTTGCATCACCTTTCGCAATGTTGGCTTACTTTTCTATATAAAGGCTTAATGTTTTTACAGTTGAACATGGTGGGCTAGGCATTTGTGTTCATTATCAATCATTTTTTTTTTATATATTCTTACAGCCTGCATTCAGATATTGATTACTTTTTTCCTATATAGTGAGACTGCTAGGACTTTTCATTTACTTTGCAAACATATGGCTTTAGAAGTTTTTGTAGTACCTTCAGAATAAGAAATCTTGTAATCTAAAAAAAAGTATATATATTTAATAAATAAACATATTTTTGAAAAACAGTATAGGCGACAGACTAATTATGGTGGTAAAGTAGTAAAACAATAAGGGATACAGAAAATTCAAAGATAGTTACAAAGTTCTACTTGAAATACAGTCTCCTGCTTGTGTATTTGTGGCTATTTATGCCAGGATGTCGTACTTGTTCTGAGTCGAAATATGTTACATAATTTAGGAGCTATATCGAGTTAAAAAAATAGTCAAGCAGAAGAAATGATGCAAATAAAAAAAAATACACGATGTTAAGCTCATGAGAGGAACTATAATGAGTTAGATAATTATCTAAAAACTTGGGTTTGGGGCTGGGCAGTGGCTCACCTGGTTTAGTGCAAATGGTACCATGTGCAAGGGTCTGGCTTCGGGTCTGGCTTCCGGTCTGGCTTCAAGTCTTGCTCCCACCTGCAGGGGCAGGAAGCTTCCACGAGTGATGAAGCAAGTCCAGCAGGTACCACTCTGTCTCTCTCCCTGTCCATTTCCCACCCCCTCATTTATTTCTGTGCCGTCAAATAAAGAGGGGGAAATGACCACTGAGACGAGCGGCTTTCTCCTGCAGACACCAAGCCACAGCAGTGACCCCACTGGCAATAGAAAAAGAAGAGAGGAGAAAAGAAAAGAGAGAGACTATGCTGGTTTGAGGGGGAGGAACACAAAAGTTTAGTGGTGGGTGAAGTGTGATGCCGTATCTCTAAATCCCTATTTCTTTTCTTTTTTTTTTAATTTATTTTTTCCTTTATTGGGGGATTAATGTTTTATAATCGACAGTAAATACAGTAGTTTGTACATGCATAACATTTCTCAGTTTTCCACATAACAATACAACCCCCACTAGGTCCTCTGTCATCCTTTTCCAGGACCTGGACTCTCCCCCCCCCACACACACACCCCAGTCTTTTCCTTTGGTGCAACACACCAACTCCAGTCAGGTTCTGCTGAGTGTTTTCTCTTCTGGTCTTATTTTTAACTTCTGCCTGCAGGGGAAAAAAAAAAGAATATTGTAAAAAAAAATATTGACTAAATTTTAGAGCATTTGCAACTACAGGCCTCCTCTGAGAACAGCAGTGGCTGTGACACACACTATTTATTCACTGCAGCGCCAGATGGTAGGTAGGGTGTGACGCCATGAAAAATCTTTAACCTCTATGCACCTGACATCCGAGATTGAATACCAGTTGTACAGAGACTCTTACGGAGACACTAACTGGTATTCATTAGCTGTGTTCCTTTTAGTCAAAATATTGCGGGAGCCAGGCGGTGACGCAGCGGGTTAAGCGCATGTGGTGCAAAGCGCAAGAACCAGCATCAGGATCCCAGTTCGAGCCCCCAGCTCCCCACCTGCAGGTTAATCGTTTCACAGATGGTGAAGCAGGTCTGCAGGTGTCTTATCTTTCTCTCCCCCTCTGTCTCCCCTCTCGATTTCTCTCTGTCCTGTCCAACAACAATGACAGCAATATCAACAACAATAATCACAACAATGACGATAACAAGGGTAACAAAAGAGAAAAAATAAAATTGAAAGTATATATATTTAAAAATTGCAAGTATTCAAGGGTATGAGAAAATGAATGAAACTCTCAAAAGGTGTCTCTTCTGTTCTAGAAAATGGACTACAGACATTGAATAGCGTCCTCATTTGTAAATTTTTTAAGCATTGAATGGTGGGTATCATACAGTAGTCCATGCATTTGCAGTGGAAGCTCATTTGCAAATGAAAATATCTCCATCTGTGTAAACTTCAAGAGTCACTGGGCAGCATTGTATTATAAACTTCTTTGTCACAGTTACGTTGGCACTTATATTATTATCATTTCATTTTATTTTTTGGGGGGATGACAGTGGTTTATAGCACAGTAGTTGGCTCATGGGTACAAGTTCTCATCTCATCCCCAAATTGGGCCCGTCACCATGTCATTTCTAGTAGCTGAAATAGTTGTTTACATAGACTGTTTTATGCTATTAATGCCAACAAAATCATAAATGATGGTTTAGAAATTCAGCTTCCCATTAATGTAAGAATAAGTGATCACAGAGGAGCTTAGTCTGGATGTGCTTTTCAAGCTGAAGGTACTCTGAAAACTCTTGGTTTCAGAAGCTAACAGACTAGGAGATTTGGGATGAGAAGCAGGCCTGGAGAAAACACAATTCCATTGTCTATAACTTGCTCTAGGCCTCTCTGTCCTTGGCTTCTATCCTTTTTCATAATTTGATAATATAGATCTTTTTTAAGTTAAAGTAAACCTCAAAGTTTCACAAAAATCACATATCATAGAGAAATTCTTTTTTGAGAATCGTTTACTATAGTATTTTTGTCTGTTTTGGTGAAAATCTCCTTTAAAGATTTTCCTGTAGGGATACCAGGAGCATGTGTCAGCTGATATTTCGAGCATGTGTCTTTCATGCATGAAGGCCTGTCTTCATCCCTGGCACCACTTGAAAGCATCAAGGACCAAAAAATATAGTAATAAAAATAGGGAGTCGGGCCGTAGCACAGCGGGTTAAGCGCACGTGGCGCCAAGCGCAAGGACCGGCATAAGGATCCTGGTTCAAGCCCCCGGCTCCCCACCTGCAGGGGAGTCGCTTCACAGGCGGTGAAGCAGGTCTGCAGGTGTCTGTCTTTCTCTCCCCCTTTCTGTCTTCCCCTCCTCTCTCCATTCCTCTCTGTTCTATCCAACAACAATAACTACTACAACAATAAAAAAAAAAAAAACAATAAGGGCTACAAAAGGGAAAATAAATAAATATTAAAAATAAAAAAGTGGAATGCCATGCATGGTGGAGCAGTGCTTTGTTTTCTCTCTCTCTCTCTCTCTCTCGACTTGGTTCTGTCACTGCACTACAAAATATATAGAAAGCCCAGGTTCAAGCCTGACTCCAACCACAATGAAGAAACCTTTGATGCTATAGTGTCTATCTCTGTCTCTTTATTTATTTATCTTTCAGTCTAATAAAGTCGGGCTAGAACAGGGATGCACCAGTGACAACAACAACAACAAAAGTATAGTTATCACTGTGAAATGCGGTCATGGGATGGGATGAGAGAGAGAGATCTGCATATATTTATATACTTTTTTTTGAATGAGTCAGTAAAATTTTTTCCAAAATATACATTTTTTGGTCATTGCTGGGGCTTTACTATCTGGACTACCTTTTCCAGACTGAAAGAGAGGCACAGAGAAAGAAAGAGAGAGAGGGAAAGACACCACATTGCCGAAGCTCAAACCTGGACTGTGGGCAAAGTAAGAGTCCTATCCAAGTGAGCTATGTCGCCAACCCTAAGTATTGAAAACTCTATTTTAAAGGTATCACAAGCTATTTAATTAGTTAAAGATTTGAGGCAATTGTTGTTTTTTGTTGTTGTCATTAGGATTTCAGCTCTGTGGGCTGACATTTTCACATAGTGACAAGGAATCAGAATGAAAGGAGGTGGGGTTGGGCTGTAGCGCAGCCGATTAAGCACACGTGGCACCAAGAGTGAGGACCAGCATAAGGATCTTGGTTCAAGCCCCCAGCTCCCCACCTGCAGGGAGGTCACTTCACAGGCCGTGAAGCAGGTCTTTACGTATCTATGCTTCTTCCCCCTTCTCTGTCTTTCCCTGTTCTCTTGACTTTTCTCTGTCCTATCCAGCAATGACAGTAAACAACAAGGACAACAGAGGGGAAAAATAGCCTCCAGGGGCAGTGGATTGGTAGTGAGGCACCAAGCCCCAGCAATAACCCTGGAGGCAAAAAAAAAAAAAAAAAGAATCAGCGTGAAAGATAACACAGGAATAGAGGGTGCCTGGGGCCAGGCTCAAACCCAAGCTGTATGCCTGGCATAGCAGGTTCACTCTCCAGGGCATCTATCTTGCCAGCTCAGTCCTTAATTTTTTAAAAAACAAATATAAGATTTGATCCTTCCTCCCTTCCTTTGTTCCTTTGTTTTTGCCAACAGGGTTATTGTTGGGACCCAGTGCATGCACTACAAATTCACCACTCCTGGTGACTTTTTTTTTGGTGTGGTTTATTTGTTTTTTATAGAACTGAGACAGTGGGAGAGAAGAGAGGTAGAACAGGAGAGATAGACAGAGAGAGAATCCGCAGCACTGCATCAGTGCTTGTGAAGTTTCCCCCTGCAGGTGAGAGCTGGTGGCTTGAACCAGGATGCGTGTGCGTGGTTATGTTTGCTCAACTGGGTGTCTTATTACCTGGCTCCTGACTTGATTTCTATCAGATAGTTGAAGATTACTGGGAAGAAATGTGTGGTTTTTCTTTCTTTTTTTTTTTTTTTCTTGCTTACCTTCAACAGAAGCATTAGAGTCTCCCAACTCTATTTCAAGGTTACTGGCTGGAGAGTAGCGCTGTAGTGATGTCACAGAAGAGTACTGCTATTGGGAAACTTGTGACTCAGTGTAAGGGGGAAAAAAAATATTGTGACTCTTAGTCCTAGTTTGACTCTGCCATATTAGAGAAACACAAAGCAAACCTGACCCATTTAAATAGTTACTGATGTAATTTAAACTAAATAAAAACGGGAATACTCTAATTATGTCTAAGTAGAAATGTCACGGTCAGATTAAAAATGGAATGGTAGATGGCTTTGTGTAGAGACTGTTTTAAATGTATGTAACTCTAATCAAATGTCAAAAAAAGATAGCCTCAGATTATTATATTAAACAGGAAAGTAGTTCATTGGAAGGTCTTTCTTAACCACGAGGCATAGCTGGTTCTTTCGTGTATCTTCCTTTTAGCTAATAAAATGTTGACTTACAGAGCTTTGGCAGGTCTCCGAACTCTGTTCATTTACCTTTTTTTTTGTTGTTGCTGCTGCTCTTGCAGGAATTTTGGTGAACATTATTACTTCTTATGCAAAGCTGTTTATCACCTAGCAACTGTTGACTGTATATTCTCCTTGGCCAAAGTCGCTAAACATGGGAATTACTGCAGGTAACATCTCTTAGCTCCTGCCTCCTTCAGTCCTTCAGAATATATGTACTTACTCCATTTTAGTGTTTTATTATAAAATATTTAAATTCTTCAAATAGACTGAACTAAGTTGAATGTTTACACATGTATGTGCTTGGTGTAATAATAGTAAATTTCGGGGCCAGGCGGAGGCACACCTGGGTTGAGCACACATGTGACAATGCACAAGGACCTGGGTTCGAGATCCTGGTCTCCACCTGCAGGGGGGAAGCTTTGCAAGTGAAGCAGGGATGGAGGTGTCTCTCTGTCTTTCTCTTCCTCTCTGTCGCCCCCTTCCCTCTTGCCTTCTGGCTATCTGTATCCAGTAAATAAATACAGATAATAAAAAAATTCTAAAAAATAATGAAAATTTTCCATCTTGCTGTCAGTGTGTGCAGTCAAAGCAGAATGTTCACTCTAGCTCCAGATGCAGATGCTTTCCTTTGCACCCTTCATAATAAGAGGTGTTGAACGTCTTTTTGTGTACCTAAGCAGACCTGAATTAAAAACAACACTTAAAATACAAAACCAGCAAGGTGTAAAAAAAAAAAATGTTTATTAAAAAGTGAAAGATAGGGAGTCGGTCGGTAGCGCAGCAGGTTAAGTGCATGTGGCGTGGCGCAAAGTGCAAGGACCGGCGGAAGGATCCCAGTTGGAGCCCCAGCTCCCCACCTGCAGGGGAGTCGCTTCACAGGCGGTGAAGCAGGTCTGCAGGTGTCTGTCTTTCTCTCCCCCTCTTTGTCTTTCCCTCCTCTCTCCTTTTCTCTCTGTCCTATCCAGAAATGAGTGCATCAATAACAACAATCATAACTACAACAATAAAACAACAAGGGCAACAAAAGGGAATAAATAAATAAATATTTTTTAAAAAAGTGAAAGATACCAATGGCCACAGAAAAGTGTTTTTATTATATAAACAGAATGAGAAAATCTTAGGTCTCCAAGTCCAGTGTATGGTTTCTGTCAGTATAGTAAACCTAAAAATAACTTTACATTGATTTTTTTTTATAAATATATATTTTTACAATATTTCTTTATTGAATAGAGATAGGAATCGAGGTGGGAGGAGGGAAGGACAGAGAAAGAGAGTCACCTGTAGCACTGCTTCACCATTTGTGAAGCTTTCCCTGTGCAGATGGGGAGCAGGAGGGCTTGAACCACTCTCCTTGTGCACTTAATCAGGTTCACCACTGCCTAGCCCTTACATTATTTTCTTTATGATTGTTATTATTGGAAATGATTTCAGTAGCATTAAGTTATGACCCATACTTGTGAAAATATTTATCTGAGAGAATAGTAGAAAAAAAATCTTATAAAGGTTGGCCTCAATAATGGAACCACCTCAAGTGGCAGATTAATACTTTTTATGTTAAATAATAATAATAATTATTATTATTACTATGCCTCCAGGGTTATTGCTGGAGCTCTGTGCCTGCACCATGAATCCGCTGTTCCTGGAGGACATTTTTTCCCATTTCTGTTGCCCTTGTTGTTGTTATTGTTATTGTTGTCATTGTTGTTGGATAGGACAAAGAGAAATTAAGAGAGGAGGGAAAGACAGAGGGGGAGAGAAAGGTAGACATCTGCAGACTTGCTTCACCACCTGTGAAGCGATCCCCCCTGTAGATGGTAAGCCAGGGGCTCAAACCAGGATCCTTACACCGGTCCTTGCACTTTGTGCCATGTGCACTTAACCTGTTGCATTACTACCCGGCCCCTGGTAGTTAATTTTTAAAAATTTTTATTAGTGATTTAACACTGATTTATAAAATTATACGATATTAGAGGCATAACTACTCACCGTTCCCACCACCAGAGTTCTGTGTCCCCATTCTCTCTATTGGAAACTCCAGTGGTTCTCCCAAGATTACAGATTCCAAGATTACTAATCCTGTAACTATCTGTATTTATATATATTTGCCCATTTTGCTATGATTTGCCTTCTCTCCCTTTCTGAGTCACACCTACACCTATACCTATTACTATTTCCAGATGACCTTCCTGTTTCTTCTTCTGTCTCTGGGTCCTGATGGAATTGGAGTTCAGGGCCTTCTGGTCATCTTCCCCCTATGATTTCTCCCCCCTATGATTTCTCCCCCTCTGGGAGTAGAGACTGAAATTCTTTTTTTTTTAATATATTTTTTTAAATTTATTATTGGATAGAGACAGAAGTTGAGAAGGACACAGGGGATAGACAGAGAGACACCTGCATCCCTGCTTCACCATTTGTGAAGCTTCCTTTCTACAGGTGGGGACCAGGGACTTGAACCTGGATCCTTGTACACTGTAATGTGAGTACTTAGCCACCGCCTGGCCCTGGGGACCAAAATTCCTTATGGGGAGCAGAAGGTGGAAGTTCTGGCTTCTGTCATTGTTTCTCCACTGGACATGGGCATTGGCAGGTGGATCCATCCCCCCAGCCTGTTTGTATCTTTTCCCTAGTGGCCTAATTGATATTTTATAAGTAAAATTTAACATTTGTACTGAAAAACATGTTCTAAATTTGTATTCTTAACATCCGTTTTTCATAGTGTCTTAAAGGGTTTTGTTTTTGATATCACTGGCGCTTCATCACTCTGGCTAGCTTTTTCAGAGAGAAAGAGAGGAAGGAGGAAGGAGAGACACCGCAGCACTGAAGAGTCTCCCAGTACAGTGGGAGGAGCTTTGGCTGGGACCTGTTTTTCTGATAGCAGACACCCTTCCTGCTATCTTAGAATCCATTCATCCATCCTTCTTTCCTCCCTGCCTCCCTGCCTCCCTTCCTTTCTCTCTAAGGACAGTTTCATGCCCCAGACATTGAAATATGTGTCTTATTTTGCAGGCCAACTGTACAAGATGAAAGAAAAATCATAATAAAAAGTGGCCGTCACCCTGTGATTGATGTCTTGCTCGGTGAACAGGACCAATATGTTCCCAATAGTACAAATCTATCCGTAAGTCCCACTCGTGCACATACATATATATATATATATATATATATATATATATATATATATATATATATATATATATATATGGCTGCTGACCCCAAACTCTGAAATACCAAAGAAAGATTTTTGTAGGTTACTTAGGTTCTAATTTTGACTTTGAAAGTACTAACCATGGACTAATGGTTCCATATTTGTTTCCAAATATGGAACTGGTATTATTTTAAATGAAAGATTATCCATAAATGGAAATATTTAGTACCTAAAGGATTTATCTCAACTGGTTATCCTGAGTAAGCCAAGAAAAAATATTCTTCTTTTAATAAATGCCCACCTATGCAGACGGGCTAGCATCATACCATGGTTTTTCCGTCAGTATTGCATGTAGTGTTATGGGCTGTGTCTGTGTTACCCTGTGTTCAGCTTGTTCTCTGAGGAAAGTGGAGTTGCTCTAGCTGATTTCAACAATGGATTTTTTTTTTGTTTTTCACTAGTGTTCTCTTACTGCCCATTAATGTGCTAAACATTTATTTATTTTCCTCATGTCTGCTGAGGGTCTCTTTAGCCCCAGGTAGTGATGAAGGTATTAAGACAGAGTGGTGACCAGCTTGGTGGTCCAGTGTGGAGTGTTTGCCTCGCAGACATGAGGCTCTGCGTACCAGCACCACATTAGAACTGCAGAGAGCTCCCCAGATGGGGAAGGGAAGCGTCGCCCATTCATTCTAAAAGTTGAAAGGTGCTGGCCATCTTTGACATGAATTCATCTAACGCAGGGCTCAGTCTCCAGCACTGCAGGAGAGTGTGTGATCTAGCAGAGAACACAGTCTGTTCCAGTACAGCTTGATGAGAGAGCCATGATAAAGGAAGCCAGGGCATTGCAGGAGTGTGGAACCTGTCAGCCAGGTCATGTTGGAGGATGGGGTGTACTTGGTAAGGAATGAGATAAAAATCTACTGGCTGGGGAGTCGGGCGGCAGCCCAGCAGGTTAAGCACACGTGGCGCCAAGCGCAAGGATCCCGGTTTGAGCCCCCGACTCCCCACCTGCAAGGGAGTCGCGTCACAAGCGGTGAAGCAGGTCTGCAGGTGTCTGTCTTTCCCCCTCTCTGTCTTCCCTTCCTCTCTCCATTTCTCTCTGTCCTATCCGACAACAACAGCTATAACAACAATAATAATAACCACAATGATAAAACAAGGGCAACAAAAGGGATAAAAATGGCTTCCAGGAGTAGTGGATTTGTGGTGCAGGCAATGAGCCCCAGCAATAACCTTGGAGGCAAAAAATAATAAAAAGTAAATAATAAATAAAAATCTACTGGCTTTAAGACCAAGTCGTCACAGACCATGGGAATGGATAGAAACATTCTCGGTTAAAAAATGGAGGAAGATCAGCAAGGTGTGTGTAGATCATATTGTCAGAGATAAATCTATAATTAAACAATAAGAGTAAATTGAACTCCTCATGAATATTACAACAGAGAAAAGAATTCGGCGGGAAATAAACTCAACTTCAATGTATGCAGAAGTGACCAGAGATTTCAAAGGGGAACTCACCAGAGAACCCTACTGGAGGCTGGCAGTACGTTTTTAGCAGATTTAAGGAAGAAGGAAAAAAAATTATTTTTTTTTGCCTCCAGGGTTATAGCTGGGGCCTGGTGTCAGCACTCCCAGCGGCCACTTTTTCATCGTTTGTGAAGCATCTCCCTTGCAGGTGGGGGTCTGGGGGTTCAAACCCAGATCCTTGCAGAGGTTCTTGTGCTTTGTACTATGTGTGCTTAACCAGGTGTGCCACCGTCTGGCCTCAGGGAAAATAAATTCTTAAAAAGTGAGAAAAAAAGATTGGTTAATATGAAATCCATGTGGACTTAACTGGCAATGAGTGCTTAAACCCTCCTGCAAGGAATGGGCAGGAAAATGTTAATTATCTCACTGAATGTTTATATTTCAAAGAAAGCTCTTGTGTCCTTGAGAACACTGTTCTACATGGTAGAGAGATCTCTAATTCAAAGGGGCAGAGAGATGATTTATGACTACAGATCTTTTAAAAAATTTGTATTGTTTGCTGCCATCTGGCCCCTTATGACTGAGTTTTCTTTCTGACTTTCATACAGTCTACTTTTAAAAGCAAAACACCAGTATTGATTGGGTTTGATAAACTAGGTAATTTATAAATTCCTTAATGAAGACGAGCACATTTTGACAGAACTGAGGATGAGGTCATATACTCGGTAGGTTTTTGTGTGATGCCACAAATAAAACATTGACCTGGAAATAATTCTGCATGTACGTTGAGATAGGGTAATGGTTATGTAAGTGGGGCCCAGAGACTCGACATAACAAGTCTTACCGGTTAGTAGGAAATAGCTTGACTGGTAGAGCACACACTTTATCATGTGTAAGGGGCCAGGTTCAAATTCCCAGCACCACATGGGGAAACTCCATGACTGATGGAGTGGTGCTGTGGTATCTCCCCCTGACCCCTCCTCATTTCCTCTCTGTCTCTCTGTATGTGGGGAAGAAATGAAGTCCATCAGTAATAGTGAAGTTATGTGTACATGAGATCACAGCTTCCCCCAAAAATACCTTGGGTAATTTTTCAGTGGACCATAGAAGATTTAAGGTGTGAGACATAGGAGAAAAGTTAGAAATTAAGAAATGGATTTGATTTTTTTTTTTTTGGTTTAATGAATTTGTGTTCACGTTATAAACAAAGAAAGAAAGTAGTTCAGAGAAAAAGAAGCTCAGAACAGCAAGGAAAGACCAAGTGCACCATCTTAGGCTTTGAACAAGGATGACAAAGATATGGTGATTTAGAAAAGAAAGTGGTTTTGAAATACTTGCTTTGTTGAAAAGGTGATGTAATTGTGCTATTGAGTATACTGCTTCTTTCCTTCCTTTCTTTTTCTTTCTTTCTTTCTTTCTTTCTCTCTCTAGCTCTCTCTCTTTCTCTTTCATCCTTTTTTTTTTATAATTTATTTCTTTATTGGGGAATTAATGTTTTACATTCAACAGTAAATACAATAGTTTGTACATGCATAACATTCCCCAGATTCCCATTTAACAATACAACCCCCACTATGTCATTTATCATCCTTCATGGACCTGTATTCTCCCCACCCACCCACCCACCCACCCCAGAGTCTTTTACTTTGGTGTAATACTCCAATTCCATTTCAGGTTCGACTTGTGTTTTCTTTTCTAATCTTGTTTTTCAACTTCGGCCTGAGAGTGAGATCATCCCATATTCATCCTTCTGTTTCTGACTTATTTCACTCAACATGATTTTTTCAAGGTCCATCCAAGATCAGCTGAAAACAGTGAAGTCACCATTTTTTACAGCTGAGTAGTATTCCATTGTGTATCTAGACCACAACTTGCTCAGCCACTCATCTGTTGTTGGACACCTGGGTTGCTTCCAGGTTTTGGCTATTACAAATTGTGCTGCCAAGAACATATGTGTACACAGATCTTTTTGGATGGGTGTGTTGGGTTCCTTAGGATATATCCCCAGGAGGGGAATTGCAGGGTCATAGGGTAGGTCCATTTCTAGCCTTCTGAGAGTTCTCCAGACTGTTCTCCACAGAGGTTGGACCAATTGACATTCCCACCAGAAGTGCAGGAGGGTTCCTTTGACCCCACACCCTCTCCAGCATTTGCTGCTGTTCCCTTTTCTGATGTATGACATTCTCACAGGAGTGAAGTGATATCTCATTGTTGTCTTGATTTGCATTTCTCTGACAGTCAGAGACTTGGAGCATTTTTTCATGTGTTTCTCGGCCTTTAGGATCTCTTCTGTGGTGAATATTCTGTCCAAGTCCTCCCCCCATTTTTGGATGGGGTTATTTGTTGTCTTGTTGTTGAGTCTGGCAAGCTCTTTATATATGTTGGTTATTAAACTCTTATCTGATGTATGGCATATAAAGATCTTCTCCCATTCTGTGAGGGGTCTCTTGGTTTGGGTAGTGGTTTCTTTTGCTGTGAAGAAGCTTTTGAATTTGATGTAGTCCCATAGGTTTATACTTGCCTTAGTCTTCCTTGTAATTGGTTTCATTTCATTGAAAATGTCTTTAAAATTTATGCGGAAAAAAGTTCTGCCAATATTTTCCTCTAAGTATCTGATAGTTTCTGGTCTAACATCCAAGTCCTTGATCCACTTGGAATTTACTTTTGTATTTGGTGAAATACAGTGATTCAGTTTCATTCTTCTGCATGTTTCAACCCATTGTTTCCAACACCATTTGTTGAAGAGACTCTGCTTTCCCCATGTAATAGTCTGGGCCCCTTTGTCAAAGATTAGATGTCCATACATGTGGGGCCTCATATCTGGGCTCTCAATTCTATTCCACTGGTCAGTGTGTCTGTTCATGTTCCAGTACCAAGCAGTTTTGATGACAATGGCCCTATAATACAGTTTGAGATCCGGGAGTGTGATGCCTCCGGTTCTGTTCTTTTTTCTCAAGATTGTTTTGGCAATTCTAGGTCTTTTCTGGTTCCAGATAAACATTTGTAGCATTTGTTCTATTCTCCTAAAAAATGTGCTTGGGATCTTGATGGGGATAGCATTAAATTTGTAGATGGCGCTGGGTAATATATTCATTTTGATGATGTTAATTCTTCCAACCCATGAACATGGAATATCTTTCCACTTCTTTGTGTCTTTTTCAATTTCTTTGAGTAGTGACTCATAATTTTCAGTATACAAGTCTTTCACTTCTTTGGTTAGGTTTATTCCTAGATATTTTATTGTTTTTGTTGCTATAGAAAAAGGAACTGATTTCTGGATTTCAACTTCTTCTAACAGTGTTTGCATAGAGGAATGCCACTGACTTTTGAATGTTAATTTTATAGCCTGACACCTTACTGTATTGCCTGATGATTTCCAAAAGCTTCTTGCTGGATTCCTTAGGTTTTTCCATGTATACTATCATGTCATCTGCAAATAAGGAGAGTTTGACTTCTTCTCTTCCAATCTGTATGCCTTTAATTCCTTGCTCCTGCCTGATTGCTATGGCAAGAACTTCCAACACTATGTTGAATAGTAATGGTGATAGTGGGCAGCCCTGTCTGGTACCTGATCAGAGGGGAAATGCTTCCAGTTTTTCACCATTGAGTATGATGTTGGCTGTAGGTTTGCTATATATAGACTCCACTATCTTCAGGAATTTTCCATCTATTCCCATTTTTTGTAGTGTTTTGATCATAAAGGGATGTTGTATTTTGTCCAAGGCTTTCTCTGCATCTATTGATATGACCATGTGGTTTTTGGTCTTGCTTTTGTTGATGTGGTGGATCACATTGATTGATTTACGTATATTAAACCAACCTTGCATGTCTGGGATAGACCCCAGTTGGTCATGATGAACAATCTTTTTGATATCCTGCTGTATCCGGTTGGCTAGAATTTTGTTCAATATTTTCGCATCTATGTTCATCAGAGATATTGGTCTGTAGTTTTCTTTTTTGGTTGTGTCCCTGTCTGCTTTTGGTATCAGGGTGATGTTGGCTTCATAGAAGCTAGCAGGGAGTATTCCAGTGTCTTCAATCTTCTGGAAGACTTTTAAAAGTAGAGGTATTAATTCTTCTTTGAAGGTTTTGTAGAATTCATTTGTAAAACCATCTGGTCCAGGACTTTTATTTTTGTGGAGATTTTTGATAACTGTTTCAATTTCATTAGCTGTGATGGGCCTGTTCATGTTATCCACTTCCTCTTTACTTAGTTTTGGAAGTTGGTAGGTATCTAGGAAATCATTCATTTCTTCCAGGTTCTCTAGCTTGGTGGCATATAGTTGTTCATAGAAGCCTCGCATGATATGTTGAATTTCTGCGGTGTCTGTTGTGATATCTCCTCTTTCATTTACTATCCGATTTATTTGGGTCTTCTCCCTTTTTTTTTTTTGTGAGTCTGGCTAAAGGCTTGTCGATTTTGTTTACTCTTTTGAAGAACCAACATTTACTTTCATTGATCTTTTGTATGGTTTTCCTATTCTCAATGTTATTTATTTCTGCCCTAACTTTAGTGATTTCTGTCCTTCTGGTTGCTTTAGGATTCCTTTGTTGTTCTTCTTCTAGGTCTTTAAGATGTGCAATCAGGCTGTTTATTTGTGCCTTTTCTTGTTTCCTAATGTGTGCTTGTATAGCTATGAACTTTCCTCTTAGGACTGCTTTAGCTGTGTCTCAAATGTTTTGATAGCTTGTGTCTTCATTTTCATTGAACTCTCGAAACATTTTGATTTCTTCCTTGATTTCCTCTTTGACCCAGAAGTTGTTAAGAAGTGTACTGTTGAGCTTCCACATTTTGACACTGTTACTAATCTTTTGTTGATTGTTAAGTGTTAGTTTAATTCCACTGTGGTCTGAGAAGATGCTTGGGATGATTTCAGTGCTCTTGAATTGGCTGATGCTGTCTTTGTGGCCTAACATATGGTCTATCCTTGAGAATGATCCATGTGGATTTGAGTAGAATGTGTATTCCAGTTTCTTGGGATGAATGACTCTGAAAATGTCCAATAGTTCTAGTTTATCTATCTCTTCATTTAGCTCCCTTATGTCTTTATTGATTTTCTGCCTGGATGATCTGTCAAGTTGAGATAGTGGGGTGTTGAAGTCCCCTACTATGATTGTGTTACTGTTAATATATTGCTGTAGCTCTTTCAGTAGAAGTTTGATGTATTTAGATGGCTTCTCATTGGATGCATAGATATTAATAATTGTTAAGTCCTCTTGATTGACTGATCCTCTGAGCATTAAGTAGTGTCCATTCCTATCTTTTTTAATCTTATCTATTTTAAAGTCTGTCATGTCAGATATGAGAATAGCTGCTCCTGCCCTTTTTTGTGGGCCATTGGCTTGTATGATAGTTTTCCATCCTTTCACTTTAAGTCTGTGTTTGTCTTGTTGAGTTAGATGAGTTTCCTGTAGACAACATATTGTTGGGTTGTGTTTTCTGATCCATCTTCCTACTCTGTGTCTTTTAATAGGTGAATTCAGGCCATTGACATTTATTGATATCAAAGATTGAAGATATTTTAATGCCATTCTTGTAGAGTTTTAGAGTGTTTTGATATATGTCCTATTTTTGGTGGTCTGGTTGTTTATAGGAGACCTTTTAGAACTTCTTTCAGGGCAGGCTTGGTAATGGTTGCTTCCTTCAACTGTTGCTTGTCTGAGAAGGTTTTGATGCTTCCATCTAGTCTGACTGACAGTCTAGCAGGATATAGTATTCTTGGCTGAAAGCCTTTCTCATGGAGCACTCGATAGATATCTTGCCATTCTCTTCTGGCCTGTAGTGTTTGTATGGAGAAGTCTGCTACTAATCTTATGGGTTTTCCTTTGTAGGTGACTCTTTGTTTTTCTCTTGCAGCCTTGAGGATCCTTTCTTTATCCTTATTCCTTTCCATTCTAAGTATGACATGTCTTGGTGTCTTTAGGTCTGGGTTAATTCTGTTTGGGACCCTCTGGGCTTCTTGAATCTTTATGTCTTTGGTGTTGTCTAGACTAGAGAAATTTTCAGCTATTATGGCCTGGAGAATGCTTTCTTCCTCTCCTTCTCTTTCTTCCTCTGGTAAGCCAATAATGCGTATATTGTTTCTTTTGAAGTCATCCCATAGGACTCTGTTGTTGTTTTCAGCATCTCTTAATCTCTTTTTGAGATCTCTTACTTCTTTTTTAGTTGTCTCTAATTCATCCTCAATCTTGCTAATTCTGTCTTCAGCCTCATAGATTCTATTCTCTCTGCCCT
Source organism: Erinaceus europaeus (assembly GCF_950295315.1). Lineage (NCBI taxonomy): Eukaryota > Metazoa > Chordata > Mammalia > Eulipotyphla > Erinaceidae > Erinaceus > Erinaceus europaeus. The sequence goes on from NC_080172.1 coordinate 6,306,945, forward strand.
CTACTGCTTTCTGGAGTTCATCTATTTTGTTGCCCTGCTCTGATACTGTTTTAGCTTGTTCAGCTAGTTGCCTTCTTAGCTCAGCGATTTCAGCTTTCAGCTCTCTAATAACCATGAGATAATTAGAATTTTCTTCCATATTCTCAGTTGTTGTTCCTGCATTTCTGATTACAATTTTTTCAAATTCTTTACTCACTCCTGTTATTATTTCCTTAGCTAATGTTTGGATGTTGAACTCGTTGTTTTGTGCTTCACCCTCTGGAGGACTTTTAGCTGGACTCTTGTCCTGGTTTGAGTCTCCAATATTTTTTCTTGTTGTTTTAACCATTTTATATATTATGTTATGAGTTCCCTGTATCAGTACTTTTCAAATTATTGATCACTATTGCCTGGATTGACTTGTGTCTAAGTAATTTAATTAAAGGGTTCACAGTGGTGGAAGTTAACAGTTTTTTCAATCCCTGAGTTGGAGCTCAGTGGTTTAAAAGCCTCTTTTTTTTTTCTTCCCTGTAGGCTATGGTAGCCTGAGGGCTTTTAAACTATCAATAGGCTTCTTAGCTTAATCACTGACTCCTGACCAAGAGATAAAGCAGGGTGTGGCAGAGATAATCCAGTGGTTATACAAAGAGACTTTCACAGCCCCTCAGCTATGCCACAGAGGTATAGGTCTTCTCCTAAGTTTCCCGGTTAGATCTCTGTTCCCTGGTGTCCCTTCTTGTCGCTGCTCCATATTCTGAGGGTAGTAGCAATGGAGACTCAGAGTTGTACTTGGTGAGTCTCTGGGGAGTCCTCTCCTCCCTTCAGCTGTCCCCTTGTTGGGGGAGCAGACTGGAGCTGATGTCTCCACTGATAAACTGTTGAACTGTTAGCAGTCACTTAATCTCTCCTTAAGCCCCTCTCTCCTCTCTGTCACCAGCCACGCGTGTTTGTACTCACGGGTGATTTACTGGGTTCCTGTGGTCATTCTAGTCCTGTCTTGTTTTGGTCCGGGTTGTCTCCTTTGGTAGTCCTAGTTGATCTGGGAGAGGAGAGGAGAGGAGAGGAGAGGAGAGGAGAGGAGAGGAGAGGAGAGGAGAGGAGAGGAGAGGAGAGGAGAGGAGAGGAGAGGAGAGGAGAGGAGAGAAAGAGATCTGCTGCTGGTAGCTCTGCCTCCCCTTTCTTTCTTTTTTTTTTTTTCTCTCACCAGAGCACTGCTCAGCTCTGGCTTATGGTGGTGTGGGGGATTGAACCTGGGACTTTGGAGCCTCAGGCATGAGAGTCTCTTTGCATAACCACTCTGCTATCTCTCCCCACTCTCCTTTTTTTTTTGTTTTAACAAATCACGTAAACATTACTTCCTATTATTATTCCCATCTCTCAGCTGCCATCCAACTTGATTCTCAATATATGATCCTTGACATTGTTTTATTTCTTTTACATTCTTTGTCCCTTACACTTAAGCAGCATCTTGTGCTACTTAATAAAACAAGGTTTTAGAAATGAAAGTTACATTCTGATCAGTTACAAAAATGTTTTAAGGAAGCGTAAGCACACACACTTAAAAATTTACAGAATAGGTGGGGTGATTTATTTCAACAGGCACCTCAAAATACTCCAGCATATTCATGCTTTCACATGTGCTCTTTCTAGCTTGAGTAGGAGTTTATACAGAACTGTTGCCATGGTGAAGTACATTCGACTTTGCAGGGTATAAGTGTATATTTAGGAATGGTGTTGAAAAAGAACTTACTATGTAAAACTCAATTTAAAATAGTTTATAGGTGTTGGTTATAAAATCTACCCTGAAAATAATTTCTTGGAAGTGGCTTTGCTACTCTTAATGATGATGTAATTTTAAGATACGGTCTTCTGTACATGTAACTAAGTTTACTTTTCTGGATTCTGTGTTATATGAACTTAATATAGTATTTTTGAGCAAGCCAACTTTCTGCTTATTTTTCCTCTCTCAACTTTTTTTTTTTAAGGATACTTTTTCTACACACATATTTTTTTTTCTTTTTTATTTAAGAAAGGATTAATTAACAAAACCATAGGGTAGGAGGGGTACAACTAACTCCACACAATTCCCACCACCCAATCTCCATATCCCACCCCCTCCCCTGATAGCTTTCCCATTCTCTATCCCTCTGGGAGCATGGACCCAGGGTCATTGTGGGTTGCAGAAGGTAGAAGGTCTGGCTTCTGTAATTGCTTCCCCACTGAACATGGGCGTTGACTGGTCAGTCCATACTCCCAGTCTGCCTCTCTCTTTCCCTAGTAGGGTGGGTCTCTGGGGAAGTGGAGCTCCAGGACATATTGGTGAGGTCTTCAATCTAGGGAAGCCTGGCAGGCATCCTGATGACATCTGGAACCTGGTGACTAAAAAGAGAGTTAACATACGAAGCCAAACAAATTGTTGAGCAATCATGGACCCAAAGCTTGGAATAGTGGAGAGCAAGTGTTAGGGGGGTACTCACTGCAAACTCTAGTGTACTTCTGCTTTCAGGTATATATTTTGCAGTAGTTTACGGATACGTGTGAACATATGCTCTCTCTCACAGAACCTGGTCTATATCTAGGTTTTGGGACTTTGTTAGAAAGTGAACCACCTGAGATGGAATTAGTGTGTACTATAAAAGGAAAGGTCTCACCTGAGTAATGAAGCTGAAGGGTTGTCATTCCACATGTGAAGTCTCTGGACACAGTCTGAGGTGAAGCATGTTGAGGTGGCAGTCGTTGCGTTGGTTAGGTTGTGACCGGCGGATGCAATATTATTTGATATGGATTGGGAGAGGCATACGGGAAAGTGGGCCCTATCCAAGGGTTCCAGGACTGGGGGAAGTAGGGGCTCTATAGTGGAGATGTGAGGTTCCTGCTATCTTAGGGTTCAAAAAGACAATCGATAGTTAATGTTATCATCACATTATTTGGTAATTGGATTAACTTTGAAAAGTTCTTTTGTTATGGTTTGCTGTACAGTACCCAGTATCTTGTATATAGCTGTGCTATTGGTTGCTTCTGGTCTACTTGGTCTAGGCTTTTGAGAGAGTCTGCATATCAATTGCACAGCCTATATATTAAAAAGATTCAGTTTGTGTTTTGAAAAACTTCGAGACATACAATTAATTTTCCCCCTCTCGTATTAATTAACTAGCGATTTATATGACTACATTTTACTAGGAGTGTACATAAACACCATTCCCACCACCAAAAGACTGTGATCCATCCCTCCCACCCACTCCCACCCCCCACTGTCCCAGGAAGCTGCATGTCTACCCCTCACCACAGGGCTTTTACTTTGGTGCCCTACTTACAATTTGGTCAGGTCCTGCTTTTAGTTTCCCGTTCAGATCTTCTTACTCAACTTCTGCTGATGAGTGGGATCATCCCATACTCATCTTTATCTTTCTGACTTAGCTCACTTAACATAATCCCTTCTAGCTCTGACCAAGATGGGTCAGAGAAGGTGGGTTCATTGTTCTTGATAGCTGCATAGTATTCCATTGTCTACACACATATTTTACAATCTCATTTATGTGTGGGTTTTTTTTTTGTGAACATTATTTCATGACTATTTTGTTCTAATAGGTTTTGATACAAAGTTACTCTCTGTCAGTACTGTGCTTAATGTCAGAAGTTATAGAGACATAGTACTTCCCAATCTGATGAGAGATAAAACAATTAAATTAACAATAATAATAAAATTATTATTAAATAATAATTAAATTAAATTACCATGTGTAAGGGGCCAGGGTTCAAATTCCCAGCACCACATGGGAATACCATGAGGGCACCTGGGAAACTCCATGACTGATGGAGTGGTGCTGTGTATCTCCCCTGACCCCTCCTCATTTCCTCTCTGTCTCTCTGTATGTGGGGAAGAAATGAAGTCCATCAGTAATAGTGAAGTTATTAAATTAACAATAATAAAACTGTGTAAGGTCAATAAGGAATTAGCATTATCCAGGGCCGTGTGGTGGCACACCTGGTTGAGCACACGTTACAATGCACAAGGACCTGGGTTCAAGCCTTCGGTTCCCAGCTGTAGGGGGAAAGCCTTGCGAGTGGTGAAGCAGTGTTACAGGTGTCTCTCTGGCTCTCTTCCTCTCTGTCACTCTCCTTCACTCTTGATTTCTGGCTGTCTCTATCTAGTGGATACCTAAAGATAATATAAACAGGGAGTTGGGTGGTAGCGCAGCGGGTTAAGCGCATGTGGCGAAAAGTGCAAGGACCGGCTTAAGGATCCTGGTTTGAGCCTCCGACTCCCCACCTTTACAGGCGGTAAAGCAGGTCTGCAGGTGTCTTTCTCTCCCCTCTCTGTCTTCTCCTCCTCTCTTGATTTCTCTCTGTCCTATCCAACAACAACAACAGCAGTAACAACAACAAGGGCAACAAAAAGGAATAAATAAATTTAAACAAAAAAAGATAATAAAAACATTTCTTAAAGAAATTAACATTATCCAGTAGAATAAAAATAGCAAGTAGGTTTGAACATTCATTTCAAAGTAGAGAGTTCAGTATTGACTAGTCAATAAACTTATTTCTTTTTTAGAAATCTCATTCTGTTGATGGGAGCTAACAGTTTACAGCACAGTTGTTGGCCTGTGAGTGTTTCATCTCTTCCCGTGAAGTTCTCTGCAAATCACTGGCACCCACAGCCTTGGCCTTTTACAGCATCGTGCACAAAGCCCCCAAGATTCTCTTCACCCTCTTCCTTCCCAGAGTCCTTTGCTTTGATGCCCAGCCCACATTTCAGTTTGTACTCTTCTTCCCATCCCTACTTAGTAAGTCCCACGTACCAGTGAGACCATTCAGTATTTGTCCTTCTTTTTTTTTTTTTTTTTTTTTTTTTTAATAAAATGGAGATAGTGACAAAGTCAGTGCCGCAGCAACAGAACCTCCTTCAGTGCCAGGAGCTTTCCCATTCTCTATCCCTCTGGGAATATGGATCCAGGGTCATTGTGGGATGCAGAAGGTGGAAGGTCTGGCTTTTGTAATTACTTCCCTGCTGAACATGAGTGTTGACAGTTCGATCCATACTCCCAGCCTGCCTCTCTCTTCCCCTAGTGGGGCAGGGCTCTGGGGAAGTGGGGCTCCAGGACACGTTGGTGGGGTTGTCTGTCAAGGGAAGTCAGGTTGGCATCATGGTAGCATCTGCAACTTCTGAAAAAGCATTAATATATAAAGCAGAATAAACTGTTAATTAATAGTGAACCTAAAGGCAAGGATATTGCAGATGAAGATTTGGGGGCCTCCATTTTGGAAAAAGCTAGTAGGTCTGTTTTTGTCCTTCTCTTTTTGGCTTATTTCACTTAACATGAAGTGTTCAAATTCCATCCAAGCAGACGACTTCATTTTTTTAAGTTTTTTTTTTTTATATATTTATTCCCTTTTGTTGCCCTTGTTTTATTGTTGTAGTTATTATTGTAGTTGTGAGGGCGTAATTGTTGGATAGGACAGAAAATGGAGAGAGGAGGGGAAGACATAGAGGGGGAGAGAAAGACAGACACCCATAGACACCCGTAGATCTTCACCACCTGTGAAGCGAGTCCCCTGCAGGTGGGGAGCTGGGGGCTCAAACCGGGATCCTTATGTGGGTCCTTGTGCTTTGCACCACGTGCGCTTAACCCGCTGCGCTACCGCCCGACTCCCCACGACTTCATTTTTAATAGCTGAGTACACCCAGTTCAAGTTTTACTTTGTATTTTCCTTTTGATAACCTGTTGGATTTAGTTTTCTGACAGGAATAAAACAAAGAGTAAAATCGGGGACCGGGTAGTGGTGCACCCAGTTAAACACACATGGTATTAAGCCTAAGCACCCATTCGAGGATCTGAGTTCCTGCCTCCAACTTCACAAGTGGCAAAGCAGGGCTGCAAGGCATCTATTTCTCTCTCTCCCTCTCTGTCTTCCTGCTTCTTTCTCAGTTTCTCTCTGCCCTAGCCAATAAAATGGGTAAAAAAATGGGGCCAGGTGCAGTGGATTTGTAGTGCTGGCACCGATCCCCAGAGATAACCCTGGAGGCAAAATAATAATAATAATAATAATAATAATAATAATAATAATAATTAAATAGCAAGGAAGTGTCACTTGGTGGTGATATGGGGAGCTAGCTGGAGCTCCTGATGTGTTGGTGGGTACAAAGACCAGGACAGAGATCTGAGCTGAAACTGTGCATGTTACAGTGATGAACAGAGAGTTTAGTTTCTACATTTGTCACTCAGGAGATTATATGAAAATATGATGAGGGGCTGGGCGGGGTAGCACAGCGGGTTAAGCACACATGGCATAAAGCGCAAGGACCAGCACAAGGATCCCGGTTCGAGCCCCTTGATCCCCACCTTGCAGGGAGTTCGCTTCACAGGCGGTGAAGCAGGTCTGCAGGTGTCTGTCTTTCTCTCCCCCTCTCTGTCTTCCCCTCCTCTCCCCATTTCTCTCTGCCCTATCCAACACCACCAACAGCAATGACAACAATAACGATAACAACAAGGGCAACAAAAATGGAAAAAAAATGGCCTCCAGAAGCAGTGGATTCATAGTGCAGGCCCCAGCAATAACCCTGGAGGCTGGAAAAAGCTGTCTCAAGAATGAACAGAGAAGGAATAGCTCCACTGAAGATATGTTTAGATAAAAAGAACTTTTCAAACATCTCTTTAACTTACAATCCTTATCTAGTTCTGACAGTTTGTAGTCAAGTCTAGACATCTTTCAAAAACAATAATTTGGTAATACTAATACACTATCATGTGTTCATTTCTCTGTGATTTTAAATGCCACCAGGCTTGTAGCTGGGGCTCAGTGGCAGCACTGCAAATCCACTGCTCCTGGTGGCCATTTTCTTTCTAATTTTATTTTTTATTAGATAAGACAGAGAGAAATATTTGGCCCTTCACTTCTTCTTTCCTTCCTTCCTTCCTTTCATTTTTTTTCTTTGCCCCTTGTTTCTATCCTTAAAACCTATCTCTACCTCATCTTCTAGGAAGCCTTATTTGACTTCTGCAAGCATGATTTGAAAGAATACTCTTAGAAATACTTTTGTTCCCTCCCCTGATTTCCTACCTAATCTAAGTAGTCACTGCACCTTCCGACCTCCACCATACCCACTCTGCTGCCAGAGCAGTTTTCCTTACCTTTAATATCACTTTCCCAGTCAAAGTAATGTTCCAAGTTATTGTGCCCTTGGAACTTGGCAAATGGTTTTCCTTCTGTGTAGAATGATCCATTCCTGCCTCTTGCACACCCACAGCCCAACCCACCCTGTCTTCAGCTCCTTTGCCAAGTCTTATTTTTTGTGCATGTCACCAGATGACTTCTTGCACTTGAGCTGAGCCAGAAGGCCAGAAAGGAATCCAAATGACTTTCACTGGGTGGAGTTTTCTCCCTCCAGTTGCTGGGGCTCTAATGAATCTACGGCTCCTGGTGGCCATTTCTCCCCCCCCCCCCTTTTTCCTTTCTATTGATTGGATTGGACAGAGAGAAGAGGATGAGAAGGAAGAGAGGGAAAGACAGATACCTGCAGCTATCTCTCTGCAATATTTTCTCTCCACTCCTTCACCCACTGAACTGCTACTTATCCTTCCAGGCCCCAGATATACTGCCTTCTGCTTAGAGCCTTCACCACTCTGACCAGAAACAGTCTCCATTTATAACACTGTTTTTGTGCTTCTTTAAAAATTCTTATTATGTACTAATTTTTGGTTATATAGGTGGTGTGAGAAAGTACTGAGTGGTGATAAAAAGTATACAATTCAGATCCTTTTTTGGTATTATCTTACTGTAATTTTGAAGAAGTAGGTCATCGATGGTACTTGGTTGGTTTTAGTTATTTCACCTGTAAAATGAGGAGGCGATCCCCAGAGCCCTACCCCAAAGGAAAGACAGAAACAGACTGGGGGCGTGGATCCACCTACCAATGTCTATGTCCAGTGGAGATGGAATTACAGACACCAGAACTCCCACCTTCTGCTCCCCATAAAGATCTTTGGTCCATGCTCCCAGAGGGATAAAGAATACAGAAGCTTCCAATGGAGAGGATGGGATACAGAACTCTGGTGGTGGGAACTGTATGGAATTGTACCCTTCTTATCTTACAATTCGGTTAATCATTATTAAATCACTAGTAAAATAGAACAAAACAAAAAAAAGTGAGGAGGTGAGCTGAGTGGGATTTTAATTCAGGAATAGGGTGGCATCAGCTTTGGACTTACTATCCCAGGATTTCAAAGTACAGCCTCTAAGCCTTTTCATCCTTGGTCTGCTTCCCCTTTCCGTTTGCACTTCACTTTGGATTACAAGTACAATTTGTTTATTGAATAGAAACAGGGAGAAATTGATAGGGAATAGGAAGGGAGAAAGAGGGACGCTTGTTGTACTGCTTTATCGTCCTTGAGGCTTTTCTCCTGCAGGCGGAGACCAGGACTTGAAGCTGGGTCCCTACACATTGTTGTAACATGTTTGCTCTCCCAAGTGGCCAGCACCTAACTGGAAAAGTGCAGACGCTTGTCTGCTAGAGGATTTTATTACAAAGTTTCTTCCTATCACCTGCCCTTGATTGACATTTTCAGGGAATAACACCCTTTGGTCCTGCCAAACTTTTCTGGCAATCTGTAGCTATTATAAAAATAGTTCAACTGTGATTCTTTTTGAAGATGTCAATATCTGTAGCTGCAATGAAGACACTTTTTTTTCTGTGCAGAAATTTAGCTTATACCAAAATGATAGAAATCAATGTTACATCTTGTGTTGTTTTTGTTTTCTGCTACCCACCGTCTGTGTTCAGGGATGGTCTAATTGACCATATCGTATCCGTAACGGTCCCGAACATGCTAAAGCTGAGTCCCAGCAGGTCTTCCCTTCACCCGCAGTGACTCTGGCTCCCTGCCGTAGAGCAGGTGTCCACTTGAGATTATCTGTCAGAGGATAAACTTTGTAGCACTGGCTACAAACCCCAGGAATAACCCTGCTGGCACTTGTTAAGCTTCCCCGTTGCGGGTGGGGTCTGGGGGCTTGAACCTTGGTCCTTGATGTGTATACCCTCTAAAAGTCCCCACTTTTCCATTTCTTAAGAAGCAAGTTGTCTGTTTCATAGGAATCTCAGTACATTTGATGATGCTGAAATATTTAGTTGTTTATGGCATTCTAGTTTTCCAATAGCTGTAGGAGAGTTCCTTGTAATCTTGAATGCTATCATTCTGCTTATTCTAGTGTGTGAGGCTCTAGACTTATTAAACTCATAAAGCCACACGGAACCATAGCAGAAAGGAATTTACACAGGTGGAACATGACCCCTAACACCTTTTGGCTTTACATAGAGTGGAAATGCTTGTTTATTAGGACATATGTATGACATCACTAGAGAGGAAACAAGCCTCTCCAACATGCGCTGATGGGAAGCTTTTATAATCTTTTACATTGATCCTCCGTCGTTTTTAATGGAGGTTCTCAAGTCACCTTTTAGTTGGGGCTCAGTTGCTGGCTCTATGAATTGACTGCTTTTGGAGGCCTTTTTTTTTTTTTCATTTTATTGGATAGGACAGAGAAAATTTGAGAGAGCAGGGGGAAATGGAGATGGAGAGAAAGAGACGCCTGTAGACCTGCTTCATCACTCGTGAAGCGTCCCCTCTGCAGGTGGGAATCTGGGACCCCTCTACACGTCCTTGATTAGTACTGTGTGCACTTACTTAAGTACTGTGTGCACTTACTTAGTGGTCTGTGCCATTGCCTGGCCCCTATAATTTTTTCTTTATACTTTTGTTTCTTCATAACTTTCAACCCTTGTAGCTTCATTCTGTGCTTCTTTTCAATCTCTGCTCCAGCTACTCTCAGGCTGAATCTCTCCATAGTTTTCATTTTAGACTCCCGAGAAGTCGTTCAACTGACTTAGCTTCAGGAACGATGTTGTGTGAGGCCACCTTTTTGCTGGTTGGTTGGTTATGGGTTGACTGTTCTTAGCCAGGAGAAATAGTAACTGAATGTTTCCAATAGCACAGCATATGTGTGCCTTTGACTAACTCCTCGTTTGGAGAACTACTTGGACAGTTTTCCCTGTAACAACAAATCTTCGAATTGACGAACACAGGCGAGATTTAGACATTGTAATTACAAATGTTTTAGCTCTTCTGCTTCCTTCATGTGCTCTAGTGAGATGCGAAGGGATAATTAAGTGTTGGGAAAACCAGCGTCTAGAATTTTCTATGTAAATGTCTTGAGTTGTTATCCATTTATAACTGAAAAAAAAGTTATGTGATACCCACTCAATTTAGGACCTGGAGCAAATAGATAGAGAATACCTGTGTGGCCGGGCGTTGACACATCAGCTAAGCCCACATAGTACTCAGCTCAAGGATCTGGGTTCGAGCCTCTGTCCCCCACCTGCAGCAGGGACACTTCATGAGCAGTAAAGCAGGTCTGCTCCTCTCTCTCTCTGTTTCTTTCTCCCCTTCCCCTCTCAATTTCTGTCTGCCCTATCAAGTAAAATGGAGAAAACAAAAGGAAAAAATGGCAACCAAGTGGGGTAGATTCCTAGTGCTGGCACCAAGCCCCAGCAATAACCCTGGGAAATCAACAAACAAACAAATAAATAATATCTGTAGTTTTAAGATGGACAAGTGGAGATTGGTAGATACTAGATTTTATTACTACAAAAACCGCATAGGCTAATGAATATATTATGAGTAACTTGCGATTTTTCTTACCTTCTTTATTATACCCCAGGCCGTTATATGTGCTGCTGAGAATCCCCTTTCCTGCAAAAGCACAGCTCACGTTGAAGACAATGAGGTGTCCTTTCCCTCTGTGATACTTAATCGGCCACATAGTTAAAGGTCACAGAGCAGTTTTTTTACCTACTGAACTTCCTATTGTAGGAGATATAGACATTTCCAAAGTACAATGCCTCTCTGGTGAGAGATTGAAGGTGCTTTTCAATTTTCCAGGGGGACTCCGAGAGGGTAATGATCATCACTGGACCGAACATGGGTGGCAAGAGTTCCTACATCAGACAGGTGGCTTTGATTACCATCATGGCTCAGATCGGCTCCTATGTGCCTGCGGAGGAAGCAACCATTGGAATTGTGGATGGCATTTTTACCAGGTAAAAGCAAAACAAACCCACGTTGGCATGTGAATTCCCTTTCTATGCGTATACGGTGATGAATTGGTTCATGTTTAGAATGTTTAGAACTCAGGATTGTAAATCATTTTATTATGAATAGAAGTACTGGGGGGCCGGGTGGTGGCTTACCCGGTTAAGCGCACATAGTACCAAGGACTGGCACAAAGATCCCAGTTCCAGCCTCCAGTTCCCCACCTGCAGAAGAGAGGCTTCACAAGTGATGAAGCAGATCTGCAGGTGTCTGTCTTTCTCTCTCCTTCTCTATCTCCCTCTCCTCTCTCAATTTCTCTCTGTCCTGTCCAATAAAATGGAAAAAAATGGCCTCTAGGAGCAGTGGGTTTGTAGTGCCAGCACTGAGCCCCCGTGATAACCCTGGAGGAAAAAAAAAAATAGAAATACTAGAAAATACCTAAGAATTTTGTTCTTACTCTTCAGTAGTTCATTACTAGGCTCTTACTTAAAAGAAAATCTTATCCTGTGGTCTTGTCAATATTTCTATTTTATAAATAAAAAGTAAACAAAAAAGCAGGATAACAAAATAAAAATATTTTCAAGTGAAAAAGAAAATCTTTTTTGTGTATACACAGTAGAACACATGACTCAGCCGTTAAAAATGAAGTCAAGAATTTCCTTTGCCTTATCTAGGGTGGAAGTTGAAGGAATCAGGTTAACTAATATAAGCCAAAATGAGAAGGATGAATTCTGGATGATCTCACTCATAGATGGAACTTAAAAACAAACAAACAAATAAATAAATAACAAAGAAAGAAAAATCAGGGTGATATTTCTGAAAGAGAATCTTGGTGGGCAGAATACTAGTTAGAATAATAACAGAAAATAAAAGAATGCTTGCTTATCTCATATGATAAGTAAGACGTCTCATATGAAGTAAGTGACTGCTGCAGATAGTTTCCTAGTTCTGCAATTTTATTGGCCTTTTCCTCACCACTGTGAGATTGTGTGATGTCAGTCCATACATCATATCATGGCCCATACATTTCTGTGTCATAAAGAGAGATTCCAGGTTAACTGACATTGCTTCATCTGTGGCAGATCTAAACTCTTGTCTGTGAGGGGGACTCGGGCAAATCTGCTTATCAGACTGTACTGGCAGTTAAACTCTCAACCTTGAGTTCCTTATTTGTAAAATGAATCTACTTATATCCTGTGGTTATTCTGGATTTTATATTAAGTGCTACATGTCAAACTTTTAACCTAGTACTAGCATATAGCTGTTTCCTGGTAAATATCATTGTTTTTAAATCTCAGTGAACCTTCACTTGACCATTTCACCTGCATTGATCTAATTACTCTGAACACCCAAAGGACTGCTGATTTTGTCTATGGAGTTATTTCATTATCTATTTTAAATTCATAGCTGATATCCTATGCTGTAATAACATTGTATATTTATTATTTGAGAGTAATAATTCCCCTCCATTTTATATTTGATAGCCAACCCAGTGTGGTAGGTAGAGGTCTTAATGGTGTAAAGTAAAGCTAATTCAAAATAAAAATAATTTTTATGTCTGTGGAAGCTTCATTAATCTGAACCAGACCCAAAACTATCGACCTCTTGGAGTACATGATTGATCACAGCGTTAAGATCTTTGGTCCATACTCCCAGAGGGATAAAGAATAGGGAAGCTTCCAGTGGAGGGGATAGGATATGGAACTCTGGTGGTGGGAATTATGTGGAATTGTACCCCTTTTATCCCAGAATCTTATTGATCATTATTAAATCGTAAATAAATAAATAGAAATCCTAAAAAAAAAAAGCATTAATTATCAGAGAATCGTTTCATCAGATTTTTAAAAAGATGCTGATTGTGAATATTTAAACACTGCAATCTAGGACATTCTCTCCTGTGCTGTGTGTTTGGAATAGCAGTTTGCCAGGGCTTCGAGTGTCCTAGCAGATGTCTTTAATGTGCATGCCCAGAGAATCTCTGTCCATTCCCATGGTCTCAGTCTTTCTGCTACCCTTGGAAAAGTATGTAGACCACATAAAATTATATACGTAGGATTTATCTTTCTGACTTAGCTCACTTCACAGAATTCCTTCTAGCTCCATCCAAGATGGGTCAGAGAAAGTGGGTTCATTGTTCTTAATAGCTGCATAGCATTCCATTGTGTAAGGAGGCTGAAGGGTTGACATTCCACACCTGATGTCTCCCGACACAGTCTGAAGTGAAGCTTGCTGAGGTGCTGTTTTTAGCACTACAGTGATAAATGGAAAAACAAATCAAGAGAGGGCGGGGTGGCACACTGAGTGAAGTGCTCGTAGTACTAAGCACAAGGACCCACACAAGGATCAGGTCTCCAGCCCCTCTACCCATCTGCAGGAGGGATCCGCCACAAGTGGTGAAGCAGGTCTGCAGGTGTTTCCTTTTCTCTCTCCCTCCTGCCTCCCCCTCCTCTTTCAGTTTCTGTTTTGTTCAAAATGGGAAGAAAAAAAAAACGGCCTCTAGGAGCAGTGGATTTGCAGTGCTGGCATCGAGGCCCAGCCATAACCCTGGAGGCAATGAATACATACATACATAAATACATAAATAAATGAATAAATAAGAAATTAAAAAAAGAAAGAAGGAAAGAACAAAAAAATCAAGCACAGTAATATTAAAATATTAACTTGTCCAAAAACAACTTATAATTAGATGCCATGGTTTAAATATCCCCAGTCATATTCATCAGTGGTATATCAATTCTCAGTGGTAAGATTCCTAACTCATGATGATATTTTACGAGAAAGCTTTTAATTCACTAATGAACTTTAAATACTGTGATCTTGTTGCATGTTTTAGTGGAAATAGTTACACTAGGAGAAAGCTGAGGCTGGGGAAATAACTTAGTTGGTGGAACGAAGGGTTTGCATGTCTGAGGCTCCCAGTTCAATCCCTCATGCTCTATGTACCAGGCTAGTGCTCTGGCTTCTCTATTTTTTCTTAAAAAAAAAAAAGAAAAAATTGCCATAGGGGCTGGGTGGTAGTGCATCTGGTTGAGTGCACATGTTACAATGCACAAGGACCTGGGTTCAAGTCCCATGTCCGCACCTGCAGAGGGAAACCTTTGCGATTGGTGTCTCTCTCCCTCTCTATCACCCCCTTCCCTCTCAAATTCTGGCTGTTTGTATCCAGTAAACAAGTAAAGATAATACATTTTTTTCTTGCCACCAGGATTTTCACTTGGGTGTCATGCCTGCATGACTCCATTACTACTGAGAGATATGTTTTTTTTTTACTGGTGAGAGAGATAAAGAGGAAAGGGGTAGCACAGCCCTGTTCCACTGTTCCTGGGGTTTCCCTACTGCATGATGCTCTTATGTGGTGGTTGGGTCCCAGCACCCCAGAGAGCTGTCTCCTGACCCCCACTCTGACTTCTCCCCCCCCCCCTTGCCAGTGCACTGCTTAGCTCTGGCTTATAGTGGAGAAGGGGATTGAACCTGGGACTTTGGAGCCTCAGGCATGAGAGTCTGTTTGCATAACCGTTATGCGGTCTACCCCCCACCTTCTCTTTCATATGTGAAATTCTTTCTACTTCCTATGAGAAAAATAAACAATTTTTTTTTTTAAAAAAAAGCTGTTTATTAAACGTGGTAATTAGCATCATTCGCTTTGTCTTGACATGGAGTATTAAGTGTTCTTAAATGTATTCTTGAATGTATCATTTGTGGTTTTTAAATAACATTGGTTTTGCTAATTACACGGTAACATTTGTTCATTGTGCAAAAGTTAAAACTATACACCATCTCAGAAGAGGAAAATATTAGTATTTTTAACCACCTGTAGTTCCACCACCTGGAAATCATTGTGAAGATACGTAACCTCTCAAGCTTTAAAGAAAGAACATGTGATGCTAAAATGTTTGTAATTCCATTTTTATTTTCATTAATGTTTGATTAAGGTCAGTAAAGATCTACTGCCTTTCAGTTTTGTGATTGCTACTTTTTTTTTTTTTTTTCAACCCACTGCTCCCACTGCTCTCGGAGGCTATCCCTCCCATTTTGTTGCCTTTGTTGTGGTTGCCACTGCTGTTATAGCTGTTGTTGTTGTTGTTGGATAGAACAGAGAGAAATCAAGAGAGAGGAGGGAAGACAGAGAGGGGGGAGAGAAAGACAGACACCTGCAGACCTGCTTCACTGCTTATAAAGCGACCCCCCTGCAGGTGAGGAGCCTGGGGCTCAAACCAGGATCCCCATTCGGGTCCTTATACTTTGCACCACCTGCGCTTAACTTGTTGAACTTGCTGCGCTACCACCCAGCCCCCTTTTCTACAAATCTTTTTTTGTTTTTTAAAATATTTTATTATTTATTTATTCATTCCCCTTTGTTGCCCTTGCTGTTTTATTGTTGTGGTTATTGTTGTTATTGTTGTTGTTGGATAGGACAGAGAGAAATGGAGAGAGGAGGGGAAGACAGAGAGGGGGAGAGAAAGACAGACACCTGCAGACCTGCTTCACCGCCTGTGAAGCGACTCCCCTGCAGGTGGGGAGTCGGGGGCTCCAACCGGGATCCTTGCCGGTCCCTGCGCTTTGTGCCACGTGCACTTAACCTGCTGCTACCGCCCGACTCCCTCTACAAATCTTTTAATAACTAATAACCTTTGCAGCTTTTTCACTTCTTGAACTTGAATTTTTGGGTTTTTCTTTTCTTCGTTCCTTACACCATTCTCACAAATTAGAAGAGATTAGTGTCCCGTTGTGAAATGTACATAAATGTACCAACAAGAAAGTTAGACAAATACACTAGGCAGAATTCTAATAACTCTTTAGCAATGTAAAATGAGTAAGAATATCTTTTTAAAATATTAATATTTAGGGGTCGGGCGGTGGCGCAGCGGGTTAAGCGCATGTGGCGCAAAGCGCAAGGACCGGCATAAGGATCTCGTTTGGATCCCCCGGCTCCCCACCTGCAGGGGAGTCGCTTCACAGGCGGTGAAGCAGGTCTGCAGGTGTCTGTCTTTCTCTCCCCCTCTCTGTCTTCCCCGCCCCTCTCCATTTCTCTCTGTCTTATCCAACAACGAACGACATCAACAATGGCAATAATAATAACCACAAGGAGGCTACAACAACAAGGGCAACAGAAAGGGGGGGAGGGATGGCCTCCAGGAGCAGTGGATTCATGGTGCAGGCACTGAGCCCAGCAATAACCCTGGAGGCAAAAAAGAAAAAAGCAATGACAACAACAAAAACTCATGCACTCATGCCGGTTGATATTCACTGCCTTTGCTTAACAATTCTTTAAGCCTCGATGACTTATTATTCAATATAGAAAACGCTTTATTCCCGTTAATTGCAATATTGTTCCCTCATGCTAGAGTTTTTTTTTGTGTGTACAGTCCTGGCTGTGATTTCATTTGCTATGATTCGGAAATGTCTAGAATGTTACTTCAGAGTGTCAAGATCTTGTGAAAACAAAGCAGATTTTCTTGAATGTGTTCATGATTTTAGAAATTTATTCAAAGAAAGCAGTATTTTCTCCCCTCCATTAATGTTTTATTAAGCTTTGTTGACCTATATACCCGTTACAGGCGTGGCGGGAGTAAGGGGATTAGGAAGATTAGACAGCCTCTATTTCTAAAAATATCAGAGTGATTTTTTTTTTCTTAATCACATAACTATAACCTGTCTAGCCAGAGCAAACTGTTTATGATGAGAAAAAGTTTTCTACTTTTACTACAGTTATATCTAAAGACAGAATAGTAATGACATATGTTCCTTAAATCACTAACATATTTTAAAACTTGAAAAATTACTTAATCATTATCCAGTGTCATATCTTAGTGCATAATACTGTGCTGTACCTTGACCCACTATTAGGTCATTTGCTTGAATATATAGCCAGGATAGTAAAAATAAAATAAGGATAAGAGTAAAAATGGTATTTCAAAACAGTGGATCCAAAAAAATAGAGGTAGAAACCTCAGATAAAATTAGGACTGCTGGGTGGAGGGTAGATAGCATAATGTTTATGCAAACAGACTCTCATGCCTGAGGCTCCAAAGTTCCAGGTTCAATCCCCCACACCACCATAAGCCAGAGCTAAACAGTGCTCTGGTTAAAAAAAAAAAAAAAAAAAAAAAAAGTCTGCTTTCTCTATTATTAAGTATTATTCAAGGCAAATAGCATAATGGTTATACAAACGATTTAAGACCCTGAAGCCCCACGTTCAGTCCCCCAAGCCACCGTAAGCTGGAGCTGAGCCGTGGTCCAGTAAAAAACAAATAGAGAAGAAATGGAAGGAGGGAAAAAAGGAAGGAAGGAAGGGAGGGGGGGAGGAGGGAAGTCAAAGGAAAGGAAGGGGAGTTACTCAATTATAGCCAAGGCAAGAAAGGAAAAAGTATGTAGTAATTAAATTTTGTGTTTATGGGGGCCGGACGTTGGCAGACTTGGCTATCACATAGTACTAAGCACAAGGACCAGGGCAAGGATCTGGGTTTGAGCCTCTGCTTCCTGTCTGTACCATGGACACTTCACAAGCAGCAAAGCAGGCCTACAGGTGTATCTCTTTCTCTCTCCTCTGTTTCTCCCCTCTCAATTTCTTTCTGTCCTGTCAAATAAAAATAGGGGAAAATGGCCACTGGTGTTGGTGGTTTTGCAGTTCAGAGTTCAGCAATGTCTCATGTCATTTAACATGGACATGACTCAGTCCATGCCTTTATTTGTCGTCATCAATCTTGGTGAGCCTCCCTGACTGAGGAGGGTCATTGAGATCAAAGTCACCAGCAGGGAATTTCGTGAACCACTGTTGGCACTGATACAACTTTCCACAAGCTTGATGCGCTTCCAGGAAAGGTCCCCCCCTTTGCAGAAGTAAAACAGTACAGTATGGCAAAAATATAGTCTGGCCTACTATCTTCAATTTGTAAAATCTCCAAAACTCAACCAAATCACTCAGTTTTCTTTAATGAAGCTACAATGGTCACCTATCAAATGACATAGCAATAATGGACATCCCATTGACCCTAGAACTTCCAAAGATGCACTCGTGCCACTGTTATAAAAATGAGTCCTGTCTTTCCTGACAGCCCAATATTTTGGTTACTGGTCCTTTGTCTGGTGTATGGCCTACAAAGATCTGCTCCCATTCAGTTGGGTCTCCTTCTACTTTGATGATGGTGCTATGAGATGTGCAGATGGTTTATTTGACTTTTGTTTCCCTTGTTGTTGGGCTTGAGTCTTCAAAGACATTTCCAAAGCTTGAGACCATCAAGAGTTCTGTCTTCTGTACTGTTGATAGTTTCTAATCTAATGAAGATGTCTTTGATTCATTTGGAGTTGACTTTTGTGCTTGGTGCTGTGTGATAACCCAGTTGCATTCCTCTGCACGTTTCAACCCAACTTTCCCAACATCATTGGTAGAGAGATTTTTCCTTTCTCCACTTAATGTTCTGGGCCCCCTTGTCAAAAATTAGTTACCCGTGGGTGTAGGAGCTTATTTCTGGGCTTTCAGTTCTATTCCATTATGCCTGTGTATCTTTTTTTGTTCTAGTACCAGGCAGTTTGGATTATAATAACCCTTTTTAATTCTTTACTTTGGCGATCCTAGCTATTGTCTGATTCCAGATAAATCTGTGAAGATTTTGTTCTGTTTCCTTGAGGAAATTTGGTGGGCTCTTGATAGGAGTCACATCCAGTCTGTATGTTTCTGGGTAGCCTGGTCATTTCGGCAATGCTAATTCTCTACAAAAGCATGGTTTATGTTTCCATTTCTTTGAATCTCTGTTTCCTTGAATCATGAGTTATAATTTTTGGTGTACATTAACAGATTTTTAATTGTACATTGTTGTAGGGCATAGGTACAATTTTGTGCAACTAAACTTTAGAATGTGTCTATCCTAACTAAAACTTTCTGCCCATTGATTTACAGCTACCCATTAGCTCCTACCCCGATTCTCTGCCAATCACTGTTATACTTTCTGTTTTTATGGATTTGTCTATTTTAGATCCCTTGTATAAGTAGAATAATCATGCAGTGTTTGTCATTTGGTGATTGACATGCATTTAGCTTAATACCCTCAAACTTTACCCATATTGTCTAGTATTGCAAAATTGCCATTTCTGAAAGTAAAAGTGATGTCCCAGTGCATGCAGATGCCATATTTATTTATACCCATCCATGAGCATCATGTTTCCATCATGTTGTGGATAATGCTGCAATGAACAAAGGTATGGACATATTTCTTTGAGATTCTGGTCTCAGTGCCTTGGATAAATACTCAGAAAGTAGATTATTGAATAATATAGTGGTTCTATTTTTACTTTCTCTGTGGGTTTTTCATGCTGTTTTTAAATATAAGAGTTGATGTTTCAGTTTTAGAATACGAACGGTACTAGTAAGGTGAAAACGTTAGCGGGGGCCAGACAGTAGCGCACCAGGTTAAGTGCACTTAGTGAGAAGCCCAAGGATTCTGGTTCAAGCCCCCGGCTCTGGGTCACTTTACAAGCAGTGAAGCAGGTTTGCAGGTGTCTGTCTTTCTCTCCCCCCTCTGTCTTCCCCTCCTCTCTCCATTTCTCTCTGTCCTATCCAACAACAACAGCAGCAGCAGCAACAACAATAATTGTAATAACAGCAACAACAACAACAATGGAGAAAAAAAAATGGTTAGTTCCTAAAGAAAGTAAAGATCAAAAGAAAGTCAAGTATTTGGCAAAGTTTGGACTAAGTGATATAAGCTATGGAAACACTGGTGGCATTGAAGATACTAGAGATAACAGTGGCGATTAAAGGACCAAGAAGAGTTAAATGCCAACTTTTTCTTTCTTTCTTTCTTCCTTCCTTCCTTCCTTCCTTCCTTCCTTCCTTCCTTCCTTTCTTCTTTTTTTTTTAATGGGGAATTAATGGTGTACAGTCAATACAGTTGTTAATACATGGGTAGAATTTTTCAGTTTTCTGCAAAAGACTCTTAGCCCAGTCTAGGACGTCTTCCATCATGCAGCAGGATCTAAAAGCCCCCTTCTCCTCCCAGTGTCCTTTGCTTTGGTGCAAGACACCAAACCCAGCCCAAGTTGTACTTTGTATTTCCCCTTTCTATTCTTATTTCTCAGCTTTTTTTTTTTTTTTGATAAAGCCAAGGTACTTAATTAGTTTTCTATGGCATATATAAATTCTCACAAATTTAGCAATTAAAAGGAACTGCACATACATCATTTCAAAATCTTACTGTTTATAAGTCCAGGCACAGCTTAACTGGTTCGTGAACAAGGCTGCAGTCAGTGTTGATCAAATTCAGTTTCTCTCTGTCCTGTTCAACAACAGTGACAACAATAATAACCACAACTATAAAAAGGGCAACAAAAGGGAATAAATAAATAAATAAACTTAAAAAAACCCTCTCTCTTCCTCCTCTGTGTTTTGTCCCCTTTTCCCTCCAACCCCAACCCTAGCCCTGTGCACTCAGACACCCACAAGTGGCTCCTGATTTTGTTCTACTGGTGGTTACCATTACCAGCTCCTATATAATATCTTTATTTTAAATTTTATTGGTGATTTAATATTGGTTCACAAAATTATAAGACAACCGGGATATAATTCCGTAGCATTCTCACCATAGCTCTTTGTCCCCCTTCCTTCCAGTGAAAACTGCACTACTTCTCCCAAGAGCACAGAGATGGGTTGATTATTATTTCTATAGGAACCTATCTATATTTGCCCATCCCCCCCCCCATTCTTTCTCTTTCTAAGTCACACCCACTACTTATGAGTGGCTCACCCCTGAGCCCCCACCCAGGGGGGTGTCCTGATAGAATTGGGGTTCAGAGCCCTTTGGTCATCTTCCTTTAATTTTTACGTCTCTGGTAGAACCTTGATGGGGATTGCCTTGAATTTGGATATGGCTCTGGGTAGGACATTCATTTTGATGGTCTTAATTCTTCCAATCCCTGAACATGGGACTATCTTTCCACTTCTTTGTATCTTTTTCTGTTTCATTGAATAGTATCTAATAATTTTCAGTATACAAGCCTTTCACTTCTTTTGTTAGGGTTGTTCCTAGATATTTTATTGTTTTTTGCTGCAATAGGGAATGAGACTGACTTCTGGATTTCTTCTTCTTCTTCTGACTTAGTGTTTGCATAAGGGACACCACTGACCTGCGTGTGTTAATTTTGTAGCCTGGCACCTTACTATATTACCTGATAGTTTCCAGGTGCTTCCTGATGGATTCTCTAGGTTTTTCTATTTATATTATCATATCATCTGAAGATAAGGAGAGTCTGACTTCTTTTTCCACTCTGTATCCCTTTAATTCCTTTTTGTTTGTTTGCCTTAAGGGTTGTCGCCAGGGCTCAGTGCCTGCACTACAGATCGGCTGCTCCTGGTGGCCATTTTTTCCATTTTAGTTGATAGGACAGAGAGAAATTGAGAGAGGAGGGAGAGAGAGAGAGAAGGAGAGAGAAACATCTGCAGATCTGCCTGCTGCTTGTGAAGCACCCCGCCTGTGGGTGGGGAGTTGGGCCCTTGAACCGGGATCCCTGTATAGATCCTTGCGCTTTGTACTATGTGTGCCTAACCAGGTGCACCACCACCCGGCCCCCTATCCCTTTAATTCCTTGTTCTTGCCTAATTACAATGGCAGGAACTTCCAACACTATGTTGAATAGTAATGGTGATAGTGGGCAGCCCTGTCTAGTCCCTGATCTGAGGGGAATGCTTCCATTTTTTCAGCATTGAGTATGATGTTGACTGTAGGTTTGCTGTATATGTACTCTACTAGATTAAGAAATTTCCCATCTGTTCACATATTTGTAGAGTTTTGATCATGAAGGAATGTTGGATTTTATCAAAGGCTTCCTCTGCATTTATTGAAATAATCATGTGGTTTGGGTTTTTTCTCTTACTGATGTGGTGGATTACATTGATTGATTTACATATATATTGTAAATGCATCTCTGGGGTAAATCCTACTTGGTTGTAATGTACAATCTTTTAAAGGCACTCCGGTGTCTAGTTGGCTAGGATTTCATTCAGTATTTTAGTATCTATGTTCATCAGAGATATTGGTCTGTAGTTTTCTTTTTGTGTTGTGTTGCTGTCTGCTTTTGGTATCAGTGTGAGGATGGCTTCATAGAAGGTAGAAGGGAGTATTCCTGTGTCTTCAGTCTTGGAGGAACTTAAAAAGTATAGGCAATAACTCTTCCTTGAATGTTTTGTAGAATTCATTTGTAAAATCATCTGGTCTAGGAACATAGTTCAATATCCCCTCCCTCCCTGTTTGTGTATATTTTCTGCATTTTGATTTATCACTGTGCTCAGAGAGTTCTTTATTTATTTATTTTCCCTTTTGTTGCCCTTGTTGTTTAACATTGTTGTGGTTATTAATGTTGTCGTTGTTGGATAGGACAGAGAGAAATGGAGAGTGGAGGGGAAGACAGAGAGGGGGAGAGAAAGACAGACACCTGCAGACCTGCTTCACCACTTTGTGAAGCGATTCCCCTGCAGGTGGGGAGCCGGGGGCTCAAACTGGGATCCTTACGCAGGTCCTGGCGATTTGCGCCACATGCGGTTAACCCGCTGCGCCACCGCCTGACTCCCAGAGAGTTCTTTAAATGTATCTTCCAGATTGTAAAAGCTTAGTGCTTCTCTGATCCTGATTCTAATCTTGCCTATATAATATTTTTTCCATTGATTATCTTGAATTTTCAAAATTTCTTCTACAACTGTCCCTTTTTTTTTTTTTTTCTTTTTTATCACCAGGGCTTCACCTCTCCTGGCCGACTTTAATTTTTCCAGAGGCAGAGACAAAGAAGAAGGGGGGGAGAAAGGCCACAGGAGCAAAACTTCCCCCAGTGCAGTGTGGGACCAGGCTCCAACCTGGGCTGTGTTTATGACAAAGCAGCACACCATCCAGCCCAATTGTTGTTCCCTTTTGTGGTAGGCGATTTTTATTTTCAGTCTGAAATGCTCTTAATCTTTCTTAGGAGTCCAAATAAAGGCTTGTGTTAATCAAGTATTATCACTTTTGTGGTTATCATTTCCTGGGGTCATAAATTCTAATGTTTCAATTTTTGTTGAATAATTTTCCATCAGAGTATTGCCTTCTCTTTTTTCCTGGACTTCTAATTTTTCTTATATTGTAGTAAAGAACATTAAGGAGAAGTTAAGTGTACATTCTTCCTTCCTACATCTTCTAAAGTGACATCTATGGATTTTGAAGGGCTTCCGATGTGTTCCAGCCACAGAGCTGGTGATGGCTTGATTTCACCATGAGCTTTACCTAAATAAAAGGCACTAAGGTATCAGTTCCACTGCTCTTTGTCATATATGAAGTGTTAGTAAGCAAAACTTAACTGATAAAGTGATATTCCTGAGAAAATAGTTGCCAGCATTCACAAAGTTGTGTATGTTGAAAATCTGAATTCCGAGTTTGGCTTTTACTGCTTGACTTCTGCATGAGTTTATCCAATTATCTTTTCCCCCTCTCTCCCCCAGGTACCTTTTGTGCTAAACAGGCATTTTTCCAAAATGTGTTCTTCTGTAGACCCTTACTGTCACAGTTTTTCTGGGAGAAATTCCATAAGTCTATGATAAAATGAAAAAGAAAAATGCTATGTACTTGTCCCTTCTCTAGGAAATACACAGTATGTGGTGGCAGCATCTTGAAGGCTCAAGCAAGTCTTATAATAGGAAAGACATCGTTGGGGCCCATTTCTATGAAGTCCACTTGAGGAAACTGTATTAGTTTCTGAGATTACTAAAAACGTACAGTTTTCTCTTTAAAAAACAAGTTATTCTAATATACTTCAATTCATAATACTAATCAGTGTGAAATCGTTTTTATGAAGCATTAGAAGGAACTATGAGCTATATACAATATCCTAATACTAGTTTTGGTGTGTGTGTGTGTGTGTGTGTGTGTGTGTGTGTGTGTGTGTGTGTGTGTGATAGTGGGTTACAAGATTGTAAAATTAGAGCATCTTAAACAGCACGAAGAATTGCTGTTCCCCTGTGAGTACCAGACTTTGGTTTGCAGTGATTGGTCAGGAAAAAGGAAAAGTCACCGGTTTCCATATCTCTGTAGGAAGCTTATCCAATAAATCTATCAGATTTCACCAAAAATTCTTCTAGAGGATACAATTTGATGTTAGGCCCTCACTCACAGCTATATAACTGTTATATCTTTTGTTTACATCTAATATCTCATTTCAGTTTTTGGCTTGAAGTATGTAGTCCCTTAGGAGTCTTTTAATATTTGCTGTTCACAAAAAAAAAAAAAAAAAAAAGCCTGACTTTCTAAGAATAGACTTCAGAGGAAAATCAACATGTCTTTACGTTATTTGCAGGATGGGTGCTGCAGATAACATCTATAAAGGGCAGAGTACGTTTATGGAAGAACTGACTGACACAGCAGAAATAATCAGAAAAGCAACATCAAAGTCCTTGGTTATCTTGGATGAACTGGGAAGAGGGACAAGCACCCACGATGGAATTGCCATAGCTTACGCTACTCTTGAACATTTTATTCGAGATGTGAGTATCTTGTGCACTGTTTTGTCCAGGGGTGACCCATACATGTTCTTACCCTCAGTTTCCAGAATAGTAACACTTTTCTTTATTGTCTTTGACCCTATTCCTGTGACTGATCATGAGAATGCTTTACACAGAGTTCAGATTGGCTCTAAATGTTTCTAATTCTTTGAACTGTCTTCCTTTCCTTTGCTGAAGCAAATAAACCTAGCCTGCAGTAGAGGAAAAAAAACCACCTCCCATCTTAGTATCTTCATTAAACTCTATATAAAGAGTAGGAAGCATCCATTTGCAATTCAGTCCTTTTAGAAAGATCAAAAAAGGAGATAGTGTCATTTTCCCGATGTAAGATGCTTTTTCAACAATATTCTAAAAGATTTCAATATAAGGCCTTTGATTTCATATGAAATCAAATCTATCTATCTATATCTATATATATATATATATATATATAGAGAGAGAGAGAGAGAGAGAGAGAGAGAGAGAGGTTCTCTCAATAATGTCCCTCCTTGATACATTTTTTTTTCCCTTTTCTCTTTTGTTGTCCTTGTTTCTTTTATTGTTGTTGTAGTTATTATTGTTGTTGTTATTGACGTCCTCGTTGTTGGATAGGACAGGGAGAAATGGAGAGAGGTGAGGAAGACAGGGGGAGAGAAAGACAGACAGCTGCGGACCTGCTTCACCGCTGGTCAGGTGACCTGCCCTGCAGGTGGGGAGCCGGGGCTTCAACCAGGATCCTTTTGTGGGTCCTTGTGCTACTGCCCAGACTCCCAGTTTTGCTTTTTCTTTTATGTTTTGTTTTACTGAACTCTAACTTCTGGTAGCAGTAGGGATTGAACTTTCAACCTCAGAATCTCAGGCACTTAAGCCTTTTTGCATAACTTCCATTCTTTTTCATTTTATTCTCCGTTCCTTTACTTTTTCTTACTTCCTTTTTTAAAATTCGCTCCATAGTCACTTAAAGCATATTTTATTCGTATTTCTTTGCATAAAATAATGCAAAAGATAAACCCTTTTTACTTAAGCTCTTGTAACCTTCATTTTTGTTGTTATTATTCTCACATTTATATAGAACACAGGTGATGATGGTGTGTTTTCTGCTTTAAATTCTGCTTATTGGACCAGGAAAATAGCTCACTTGGGTAGTGTGCTGAATTGCCATGTGCACAACCTAAATTAGAGGCTGGACTGTGCTGCATTGAAGGAAGCTTTGGTTGTTTTTGTCTCTCTCTGTCTCTATCTAAAGAGATTTAAAAATTATACTTTTTTTTTGCCTCCAGGATTATTGCTGAGGCTCGGTGCCTGCACTATGAATCCACTGCTCCTGGAGGCTATTTTTCCCATTTTGTTGCGCCCTTGTTGTGGTTATTATTGTTATTGTGATTATTATAGCTGTTGTTGTTGTTGGATAGGACAGAGAGAAATCAAGAGAAGAGGGGAAGACAAAGAGGAGGAGAGAAAGATAGACACCTGCAGACCTGCTTCACCACTTGTGAAGCGACCCTCTGCTAGTGGGGAGCCGGGGGCTCAAACCGGGATCCTTATATTGGTCCTTGCACTTCGCGCCACGTGCGCTTAACCTGCTGTGCTACCACCCAGCCCCCCATTATACTTTTTGAGAAAGGATTTCTTTGATATACACACATAGCTGAGAAACTTCTCTTTAATCATTGTAGAATTCATATATTACTTCACAGGTTTGGGCAATTTCTATGATTTCCTCTAAAACACATTTAAAATGAAAGAAACCAGAAGGAGAAGGCTGGGTACCAGGTGATCTCACTTATAGGTGGAGCTGAAGAAACAGGCATAGAAAGGAAGCACACACAGTGAGACTTGGACTAGGTGTGGCATATTGCATGAAAGTAAAGGACAGAACAACTAAAGAGACCCCTTTGTGGGCGCCCATAGGAACTTGCCCTCAGCTTGGTTCAACAACGGTAGAGAATGTTCCATTCTAAGGAAGGCTGGACAACATACTCTATGAGGAAGATGGGTCCTGATATTGGGGCATCTTGGAATGTTCCTACTTATGACCACAGAATGTGAGCTCAGATCTACAGGGGTGCAAAGGTCACATAGGCTTCTCAGCTGAATATGGGCCCTAGATCACATCAAATCGATGGGGTTTACAGTCAACAATATTTATACACCTTTCCCATATTTCGGAGCTACTCTCTTCCCTGATCCAGCTTTTTGGTCCTTTTTCTTCCAGCCATGACATCTCCCCAGACAATAACTTGGATCCACCTGCATATCAGATTTCAGGCTCAGGAGAAAAACAAAACAACTAGTATAGCCAACAGGCCCTTTGGAATATAACTAAAATATGCCTACTAGCTATCTAAAAAATGGGGACCCCCCCAACTCTTCATCTGCACTAATCCAGCCTTTAAGTTCATGATTAGTCAACAATTTGTTTGGCTTTGCATATCAACTCTCTTTTCAGCCACCAGGTTCCAGATGCTAGCATGATGCCAACCAGACTTCCCTGAACAGACAACCCACTATTGTGTCCTGGAGCTCTGATTCCCCAGAACCCCGCCCCACTAGGGAAAGAGAGAGGCAGGCTGGGAGTATGGATTGACCTGTCAATGCCCATGTTCAGCAGGGAAGCAATTACAGAAGCCAGACCTTCCACCTTCTGCATCCCACAATGACCCTGGGTCCATACTCCCAGAGGGATAAAGAATAGGAAAGCTATCAGGGGAGGGCATGGGTTATGGAGTTCTGGTGGTGGGAATTGTGTGGAGTTGTACCCCTTATATCCTATGGTTTTGTCGATGTTTCCTTTTTGTAAATAAAATAAAATAAAATAAGCAAAGGACACTAGGGAAGGAGGGGGGAGTGAGGGAGTGGAGAGGGCATTGGAGCCTTGGTCCATGATGATGGAAAGGGACCTGAGTTGGGGGCTAAGAGTGCCCTGTAGATAGATACCTATCACGAGAGGAGAAATTGTACCCATGTGTCAACAACTCTACTCTCAATAAAATGATAAAAAAAAGTATAGAGAAGAGAAAATTCTACAAACTATCAATGAATGACTATATATAGAGAAGAGAAAGAGACATTCAACATAATTCAGCAGTACTTATCAATGATGACACAACAGTTTTTGCATGAAAGATTATCAGAGGAAAGAATACCACAGTCTCAAAGAATCACCCAGATATTACTAATTATAAAGGAGAAAAGAATGAAGCAAATCAGTAGAATGAAGAAGACCTCTGGGCACCCACTTAGGTCAGTGATTATAATCAGCATCTGCAGTAGTGAGTCAAATTGAATCATGTGTCTTCTGATGTGAAGGAGAGTGTCCCACCTACACATGTATCTTCTTTGTCAAATGAGTGCATGTTTCAAAGTAATACTCCTTGAAATAAATGTGTAATATAATCTGGGGGAAATGGGCAAATTCAAACTGAGGGACTTTATGCAAAGCACCTCTACTGGATATTTCAACAATGTTAGTGTCAGCAGAGACAAAGAAGAAAAGCCTAGAGATTATTGTAGACTAAAGAGACATGATGGGAGTCGGGCAGTAACACAGTCGGTTAAGCGCAAGGACCACCATAAGGATCCCAGATCGAGCCCCCGACTCCCCACCTGCAGGGGAGTCGCTTCACAAGTTGTGAAGCAGGTCTGCAGGTGTCTGTCTTTCTCTTCCCCTCTCTGTCTTCCCCTCCTCTCTTCACTTCTCTGTGTCCTATCCAACAATGACGACATCAATAACTACAACAATAAAAAACAACAAAGCCAACAAAAAGGGAATAAATAAATATTTTTTAAAAAGAGAGAGGCATGGCTAAGTGTGGTACACAGAGCTAAGGGTTTTGTTGGTGCTGTTCTTAAGTGAATAATGTCCAAAAAGAACTGTCCCTCATGAGACACTTTAGCGGGCTATATTTTGGGCAATGGTAACACACTAATGATAAGTTTTTAGTGTGACTTATTCTGATAATAGAGGAGAATATTTTTGTTCATAGGTGAGAAAATGTTAAGGATTTCAGGGTGAAGTGTCATGATGTCTGTAAGTAATTGTCTGGTGGCTTAGGAAAAACAGATGTGTGTAAAAGGGGAGAAAGGAAGGAAGGGGAGAGAGGACATACCAGCGGTTGTCTAGGTAAAGAGTAGAGGGATATTCTGTGAGCTTTTATGAAGGTCTGAAATTGTTCAAAATAGAAAATTGTAAAACTCTTTTATGAAGATGTTACGGTTATAATGAAGTAGCACTAATTGTGTGTCCTTTTGTTTTAGGTGAAATCCTTAACCCTGTTTGTCACCCATTATCCTCCAGTTTGTGAATTAGAAAAATGTTACTCACAGCATGTGGGGAATTACCACATGGGGTTCTTGGTAAATGAGGATGACAGCACACAGGATCCAGGTAGGAAACGTTCTTGTAGTAGTCACAACTAAAACTTTGTCGGTTTCGGTGGCTGGGTGGTGGTGCACATTGAGCGCACCAGTTTACAATGTGCAAGGACCTGGGTTCAAGCCCTTAATCCCCACCTGCAAGGGGAAAGCTTCATGACTGGTGAAGCAGGTCTGCAGGTGTCTGTCTGTCTGTCTGTCTCTCTTCTGCTCTGTCTCCCCTTTCGCTTTTGATTTCTGCCTGTCTCTGCCCAATAAATAAAGATAATGATTTTTTCAAATTTGTTGGTAGCTAATTTATAGGTGCTTAAAATTATTGTTTATTAATAGTAATAGCTGTAGATTTTTCTTCTAAATGGTGTCTTCTCACAATCATTCCTTTCTAAGCTTGAGTAAGTAGTGTTTGCATTCACCCTTGCCATCACTAAGTCCTCTAGTATTGCTCATTTTATTTTTCTATGAGAAAAGTCTAGTTTCAGGAAGGATGTTTGCAGTTTCCTCATAGTTTCATCCTGAGAGAAAGATGGTGTGCCAGTCACCTGCAGAGTGCTATTAGTATCTAAAAGAAAAAAAATCCAATATACTTACCAAAATATCGCTCAACATTAATCACGTCTAAGCTCCTCCATATGCTTCACTGTTGTACACATGGTTTATTTTGATTTGATAAGGCGATGACATTCCAATAGGCAAAGTTGCTCACTGTGTCT
The DNA here is from genome assembly GCF_950295315.1 of Erinaceus europaeus. Taxonomy (NCBI): domain Eukaryota; kingdom Metazoa; phylum Chordata; class Mammalia; order Eulipotyphla; family Erinaceidae; genus Erinaceus; species Erinaceus europaeus. The sequence goes on from NC_080172.1 coordinate 6,336,584, forward strand.
GCAGATGGGTGGAGCTTGAACTAAGGCTGGAATCCATGAACTCTGCTCACAGCTTCTCTTCCCTAATAGGACTTCTGTGTGGGATACACAGACGATTTCTTCTAGACTTTCCAACTACTGTTTATATGACAGAAATGAAATATTTCATGAAGAATTCATTAACCAATAGAAATAAATCCAAGTGTTCTAAGTTATATAGTAGGTTTGAATGTAATTTATTTCCTGTTTATTAGTGATTTCTTATTTTTATTCATTTTTTTTAATTTATAAAATGGAAGTATTGACAAAACCATAGGATAAGAGGGGTATAACACCACATAATTCCCACCACCAGAGCTCCTTATCCAATCCCCTCCCTTGTTAGCTTCTCTATTTTTTTTTTTAATAAAAGGGAAACACTGACAAGACCATAGGATAAGAGGGGTACAACTCCACACAATTCCCACCACCAGAACTCCGTATCCCATCCCCTTCCCCTGATAGTTTTCCTATTCTTTAACCCTCTGGAAATATAGACCCAAGGTCATTGTAGGATGCAGAAGATGGAAGGGCTGGCTTCTGTAATTGCTTCCCCGCTGAACATGGGCGTTGACAGGTCGATCCATACTCCCAGCTTACTTCTCTCTTTCCTTAGTGTGGCAGGGTTCTGGGGAGTTAGAGCTCCGTGACACATTGGTGGGGTTGTGCCTACTGTCTATCTACAAAACAGAGACCCCCCCCCCCCAACTCTTCATCTGCACTATTCCAGCCTTTAGGTCCATGGTTAGTCAACAATTTGTTTGGCTTTGTATGTTAACTCTCTTTTCAGCCACCAGGTTCCAGATGCTACCGTGATGCCGACCAGACTTCTCTGGACAGCTTCCCTATTCTTCACCCTTCAGAGAGTATAGACCCGGGATCATTGTGGGAGGTCTGGCTTCTGTAGTTGCTTCTCTGCTGAACATGGGTGTTGAAAGTTCCATCCATACTGCCAGCCTATTTTTCTCTTTCCCTAGTGGGGTAGGGGTCTGGGGAGGTGGGGCTCCAGGACACATTGGTGGGGTTATCTGTCCAGCAAAGTCAGGTTGGCATCATGACAGTGTTTGGAGCCTGGTGGCTGAAAAAAGAGTTAAGATATAAGGCAGAACAAATTGTTGACTAATCATGAACCTAAAGACAAGAATATTACAGATGAAGATTTGGGGGTCTTAGTTTGGAAAAAGCTAGTAGGTCTATTTTAGATATATTCCAAGGGGCCCATGACCCCACTAATTTTTGCCTGAGCTTGACATCTAACATTAAATCTTGTATTTATTTAGTACTGGATATATATAGAGAGAAATTGAGAGGCAAGAGAGAGACACCTGCAACCCTGCTTCGCTACTCGTGAATCTTTCCCCTTGCGGGCAGGGACTGGGGACTTGAACTCAGGTCCTTGTTCACTATAATGTTTGCTCTTAACCAGATGCACCACCACCTGGCCCCGATTTTTAATTTTTTAATCAAATACCCAGGGATGGTTAACACAGTTGGCATGCTACCATGGAAAATCCACTATCCAAGATAGTCCTGAATCCAAATTTTATTTTGAAAAAGTAATAAGATTGGATCTGGAAAAGGATTTAGGCAACTGGCCTAAAATAAACAAAGCAGTGGATTTAAAATGAACTTAGTAACAGGCAGTCCTTGTCTTTTACCGCAATGCACTGTTCAGACACACACACATACCATGGATTCTCCCTTGGAAGCAGTTTCTCTTTTTTTTCTTCCGGTGTTATTGGTAGGGCTTCACTGCTCCTGCAGCAATTTTTAGATTCTTTTTAAACTAGGACAGAGAGAAATTGAGAAGGGAGGAAAAGATAAGAAAGTGAGAGAGAAAGATAGATACCTACAGACCTGCTTCACTGCTTATGTAGCTTCCCTCCTGCAGGTGAGGAGCCAGGGGCTCAGACCGGGATCCTCGATGGGTCCTTGTGCTTTGTACTAGGTGCGCATAACCCAGGCGCCACCACCTCGCCCCCATGGAAACAATTCCTATGGATTCATAGGAACTTACAAGCTAAAACCCAATGGGATGAACAAGAGAGAGTTTATGCCAGGGATGGAGCAACGATAAGACTTTGTAAATGACTAAGCCATGAGGTGTTTTGGCATTTTATTTATTTATTTATTTATTTATTTATTTATTTTTTGCCTCCAGGGTTATTGCTGGAGCTCAGTGACTGCACCATGAATCCACTACTCCTGGAGGCCACTTTTTCCCCCTTTTGTTGTCATTGTTGTTGTAGCCTTGTTGTGGTTATTATCGTTATTGTTCATGTCGTTCGTTGTTGGATAGCACAGAGAGAAATGGAGAGAGGAGGGGAAGACAGAGAGGACGAGAGAAAGACAGACACCTGAAGACCTGCTTCACCGCCTGTGAAGCGACTCCCCTGCAGGTGGGGAGCCGGGGGCTCGAATCGGGATCCTCACGCTGGTCCTTGCGCTTTGCGCCACATGCGCTTAACCCGCTGCGCTACCACCGGACTCCCGCTCTTAAGATTTTTTAACTTGTATTAATGATTTAATAATGATTAACAAGATTGTAAGGTAACAGGGATACCATTCCCCACAGTTCGCACTACCAGAGTTTCGTGTCCCATCTCTTCTATTGGAAGCTTCCCTGTTCTTTATCCCTGTGGGAATATGGACCAGAATCGTTTTTTAATTTTTTTAAAAATTATCTTTAATTATTTATTGGATACAGACAGAAATTGGGAGGGAAGGGGGTGATAGAGAGGGAGAGAGACAGACACCTGCAGCACTGCTTTACCACTCATGAAGCTTTCCCTCTGTAGGTGGGGACCAGGGGCTTGAACCCAGGTCCTTGTGCATTGTCACATGCGCTCAACCAAGTGTGTCACCACCTGGCCTCCTGTGTCAAAGATATTTATGAGATGCAGAAGGTGGAAGGTCTGGCTTCTGTAATTGCTTCTCCACTAGACATGGGTATTGGCAGGTAATTCCATATCCCTAGCCTATTTCTATCTCTCCCTAGTGGGGCAGAGCTCTGGAGAGGTGGGGTTTTGGAACACATAGGAGAGGTCATTTGCCCAGGGAAGTTAGGATGGCATCATGGTACTGTCTGCAACTTGGTGGCTGAAAAACGGTAAGGTACAAATCAAATCATTCAATAAATAGGCCCGAAGTCTTTGTTTCAGTTTTACTGTTACTGTCAGTAAGTGTTGCTTACTCATAAGCCAGGTGTGGAGGCAAGTGAATTTTCTTTCTTGTACAATTTATTTTTGTCTTCAGGGTTATCACTGGAGCTTGGTGCCGACACTACAAATCCACTGGTCCTGGTGGCCATTTTTTCTGCTTTATTGGATAGGACAGAGAGAGATTGAGAGGGGAGGGGAAATAGGGAGAAAGAGAAAGAGAGAAAAAGAAATAAGACACCTGCAGACCTGCTTCACCACTTGGCAAGTGTCCCCCACAGGTGGGGTCTTTGTGTGAGTCTTGTGCTTTAGTACTGTGTGCACTCACTGGGTGTGCCACTGTCACCTTCTGCACCTCGTAAAGAATAGGGAAGCTTCCAGTGGAGGGAAGGGGAACTCTGGTTAGTGGCAACTGTGTGGCATTGTACCCTGTTATCTTACAATCTTGTTATTCATTATTAAATCACTAATACAATTTTTTAAAAATCTCAAACCTGAATAGAGTGAAATTACAAGAACTCTCATGTTTTTTTCTTTCAGCATTTCGAAATACTTTACCTCCTTTTATTTATTATTTTTTTTAACTTTATCTTGTAGATGATGAAGAGCTCCCTGATTTTGTCACTTTTCTTTACCAATTAACCAGAGGAACTGCAGCAAGGAGTTATGGGCTAAATGTGGCTAAACTCGCAGAAGTTCCTGGAGAAATTTTAAGGAAAGCAGCGAACAAGTCAAAAGAACTGGAAGCATTAGTAACTATGAAAAGGTCAGAATGATTGTGAGTTGGTTTCCAGTCTAGCTTAAATCCTTCCAGGTTTCCTGAGGAGGAGCATTGTCCTGTGAATGAGTATCAGCTGTCTCTTTGGTCCTCCAGAACATGTCATTACAAACAGCTTTTGGCAGAGCTCAGGTGAATTTAGTCCATCTTCTCCAGTCGCAGTCTTTATTAGAAGACTAAATCATTTTGCTAAAGAATTAACTGGACTCTTCAGTGTGTACCAACACATTAGTTGCTTAGTGTATTTAATTGTAAAAGCAAACAAACAAACAAAAAGAATGGCTAAAGAAACTTGAAGATTTAATACTTTCAGACTACTTTTTAAATTTATATGTTGTACTAGGTAGCAATTCTTGCATTAAAATTTTGGGAATTCTGTCTGAATAGGAATGAAGATGACAGTACTATGTAATGATGCGATTGCAGTCAGTATCCACATATCAGTTATTTTGCAGATTGTGGCAATTTTTTTATTCAAAACTGGCTTTTTTCAAAAAGAATATTTATTTATTTATAATTTATTTCTTTATTGGGGAATTAATGTTTTACATTCAACAGTAAATACAATAGTTTGTACAACGTAACATTCCCCAGATTCCCATTTAACAATACAACCCCCACTAATGTCATTCATCATCTTTCATGGACCTGTATTCTCCCCACCCACCCACCCACCCCAGAGTCTTTTACTTTGGTGTAATACTCCAATTCCATTTCAGGTTCGACTTGTGTTTTCTTTTCTAATCTTGTTTTTCAACTTCGGCCTGAGAGTGAGATCATCCCATATTCATCCTTCTGTTTCTGACTTATTTCACTCAACATGATTTTTTCAAGGTCCATCCAAGATCGGCTGAAAACGGTGAAGTCACCATTTTTTACAGCTGAGTAGTATTCCATTGTGTATCTAGACCACAACTTGCTCAGCCACTCATCTGTTGTTGGACACCTGGGTTGCTTCCAGGTTTTGACTATTACAAATTGTGCTGCCAAGAACATATGTGTACACAGATCTTTTTGGATGGATGTGTTGAGTTCCTTAGGATATATCCCCAGGAGGGGAATTACAGGATCATAGGGTAGGTCCATTTCTAGCCTTCTGAGAGTTCTCCAGACTGTTCTCCACAGAGGTTGGACCAATTGACATTCCCACCAGCAGTGCAGGAGGGTTCCTTTGACCCCACACCCTCTCCAGCATTTGCTGCTGTTCCCTTTTCTGATGTATGACATTCTCACATGAGTGAAGTGATATCTCATTGTTGTCTTTATTTGCATTTCTCTGACAATCAGAGACTTGGAGCATTTTTTCATGTGTTTCTCGGCCTTTACGATCTCTTCTGCGGTGAATATTCTGTCCAAGTCCTCCCCCCATTTTTGGATGGGGTTATTTGTTGTCTGGTTGTTGAGTCTGGCAAGCTCTTTATATATGTTGGTTATTAAACTCTTATCTGATATATGGCATGTAAAGATCTTCTCCCATTCTGTGAGGGGTCTCTTGGTTTGGGTAATGGTTTCTTTTGCTGTGAAGAAGCTTTTGAATTTGATGTAGTCCCATAGGTTTATACTTGCTTTAGTCTTCTTTGTAACTGGATTCGTTTCATTGAAGATGTCTTTAAAATTTATGCGGAAAAGAGTTCTGCCAATATTTTCCTCTTAGTATCTGATAGTTTGTGGTCTAACATACAAGTCCTTGATCCACTTGGAATTTACTTTTGTATTTGGTGAAATACAGTGATTCAGTTTCATTCTTCTGCATGTTTCAACCCATTGTTTCCAACACCATTTGTTGAAGAGACTCTGCTTTCCCCATGTAATAGTCTGGGCCCCTTTGTCAAAGATTAGATGTCCATAGGTGTGGGGCCTCATTTCTGGGCTCTCAATTCTATTCCACTGGTCAGTGTGTCTGTCCATGTTCCAGTACCAAGCAGTTTTGGTGACAATGGCCCTATAATACAGTTTGAGATCTGGGAGTGTGATGCCTCCGGTTCTGTTCTTTTTTCTCAAGATTGTTTTGGCAATTCTAGGTCTTTTCTGGTTCCAGATAAACATTTGTAGCATTTGTTCTATTCTCCTAAAAAATGTGCTTGGGATCTTGATGAGGATAGCATTCAATTTGTAGATGGCTCTGGGTAATATATTCATTTTGATGATGTTAGTTCTTCCAACCCACGAACATGGAATATCTTTCCACTACTTTGTGTCTTTTTCAATTTCTTTGAGTAGTGACTCATAATTTTCAGTATACAAGTCTTTCACTTCCTTGGTTAGATTTACTCCTAGATATTTTATTGTTTTTGTTGCTATAGTAAAAGGAATTGACTTCTGGATTTCAATTTCTTCTAACTTAGTGTTTGCATAGAGGAATGCCACTGACTTTTGAATGTTAATTTTGTAGCCTGACACCTTACTGTATTGCCTGATGATTTCCAAAAGCTTCTTGCTGGATTCCTTAGGTTTTTCCATGTATACTATCATGTCATCTACAAATAAGGAGAGTTTGACTTCTTCTCTTCCAATCTGTATGCCTTTAATTCCTTGCTCCTGCCTGATTGCTATGGCAAGAACTTCCAACACTGTGTTCAATAGTAATGGTGATAGTGGGCAGCCCTGTCTAGTACCTGATCAGAGGGGAAATGCTTCCAGTTTTTCACCATTGAGTATGATGTTGGCTGTAGGTTTGCTATATATAGACTCCACTATCTTCAGGAATTTTCCATCTGTTCCCATTTTTTGTAGTGTTTTGATCATAAAGGGATGTTGTATTTTGTCAAAGGCTTTCTCTGCATCTATTGATATGACCATGTGGTTTTTGGTCTTGCTTTTGTTGATGTGGTGGATCACATTGATTGATTTACGTATATTAAACCAACCTTGCATGCCTGGGATAAATCCCACTTGGTCATGATGAACAATCTTTTTGATATGCTGCTATATCCGGTTGGCTAGAATTTTGTTCAATATTTTGCATCTATGTTCATCAGAGATATTGGTCTGTAGTTTTCTTTTTTGGTTGTGTCCCTGTCTGCTTTTGGTATCAGGGTGATGTTGGCTTCATAAAAACTGGCAGGGAGTATTCCAGTGTCTTCAATCTTCTGGAAGACTTTTAAAAGTAGAGGTATTAATTCTTCTTTGAAGGTTTTGTAGAATTCATTTGTAAAACCATCTGGTCCAGGACTTTTATTTTTGTGGAGATTTTTGATAACTGTTTCAATTTCATTAGCTGTGATGGGCCTGTTCATGTTATCCACTTCCTCTTTACTTAGTTTTGGAAGTTGGTAGGTATCTAGGAAATCATTCATTTCTTCCAGGTTCTCTAGCTTGGTGGCATATAGTTGTTCATAGAAGCCTCGCATGATATGTTGAATTTCTGCGGTGTCTGTTGTGATATCTCCTCTTTCATTTACTATCCGATTTATTTGGGTCTTCTCCCTTTTTTTGTTTTGTGAGTCTGGCTAAAGGTTTGTCGATTTTGTTTACTCTTTTGAAGAACCAACATTTACTTTCATTGATCTTTTGTATGGTTTTCCTATTCTCAATGTTATTTATTTCTGCCTTAACTTTAGTGATTTCTGTCCTTCTGGTTGCTTTAGGATTCCTTTGTTGTTCTTCTTCTAGGTCTTTAGGATGTGCAATCAGGCTGTTTATTTGTGCCTTTTCTTGTTTCCTAATGTGTGCTTGTATAGCTATGAACTTCCCTCTTAGGACTGCTTTAGCTGTGTCCCAAATATTTTGATAGCTTGTGTCTTCATTTTCATTGAACTCTCGAAACATTTTGATTTCTTCCTTGATTTCCTCTTTGACCCAGAAGTTGTTAAGAAGTGTACTGTTGAGCTTCCACATTTTGGGACTGTTACTAATCTTTTGTTGATTGTTAAGTGTTAGTTTAATTCCACTGTGGTCTGAGAAGATGCTTGGGATGATTTCAGTGCTCTTGAATTGGCTGATGCTGTCTTTGTGGCCTAACCTATGGTCTATCCTTGAGAATGATCCATGTGGATTTGAGTAAAATGTGTATTCCAGTTTCTTGGGATGAATGACTCTGAAAATGTCCAATAGTTCTAGTTTATCTATCTCTTCATTTAGCTCCCTTATGTCTTTATTGATTTTCTGCCTGGAAGATGTGTCAAGTTGAGAGAGTGGGGTGTTGAAGTCCCCTACTATGATTGTGTTACTGTTAATATATTGCTGTAGCTCTTTCAGTAGAAGTTTGATGTATTTAGATGGCTTCTCATTGGGTGCATAGATATTAATAATTGTTAAGTCCTCTTGATTGACTGATTCTCTGAGCATTAAGTAGTGTCCATTCCTATCTTTTTTAATCTTATCTATTTTAAAGTCTATCATGTCAGATATGAGAATAGCTGTTCCTGCCCTTTTTTGTGGGCCATTGGCTTGTATGATAGTTTTCCATCCTTTCACTTTAAGTCTGTGTTTGTCTTGTTGATTTGGTGAGTTTCCTGTAGACAACATATTGTTGGGTTGTGTTTTCTGATCCATCTTCCTACTCTGTGTCTTTTAATAGGTGAATTCAGGCCATTGACATTTATTGATATCAAAGATTGAAGATATTTTAATGCCATTCTTGTAGAGTTTTAGAATGTTTTGATATATGTCCTATTTGTGGTGGTCTGATTGTTTATAGGAGACCTTTCAGAACTTCTTTCAGGGCAGGCTTGGTGATGGTTGCTTCCTTCAACTGTTGCTTGTCTGAGAAGGTTTTGATGCTTCCATCTAGTCTGAATGACAGTCAAGCAGGATATAGTATTCTTGGCTGAAAGCCTTTCTCATGGAGCACTCGATAGATACCTTGCCATTCTCTTCTGGCCTGTAGTGTTTGTATGGAGAAGTCTGCTACTAATCTTATGGGTTTTCCTTTGTAGGTGACTCTTTGTTTTTCTCTTGCAGCCTTGAGGATCCTTTCTTTATCCTTATTCCTTTCCATTCTATGTATGACATGTCTTGGTGTCTTTAGGTCTGGGTTAATTCTGTTTGGGACCCTCTGGGCTTCTTGAATTTTTATGTCTTTGATGTTGTCTAGACTAGAGAAATTTTCAGCTACTATGGCCTGGAAAATATTTTCTTCCTCTCCTTCTCGTTCTTCCTCTGGTATGCCAATAATGCGTATATTGTTTCTTTTGAAGTCATCCCATAGGACTCTGTTGTTGTTTTCAGCATCTCTTAATCTCTTTTTGAGATCTCTTACTTCTTTTTTAGTTGTCTCTAATTCATCCTCAATCTTGCTAATTCTGTCTTCAGCCTCATAGATTCTATTCTCTCTGCCCTCTACTGCTTTCTGGAGTTCATCTATTTTGTTGCCCTGCTCTGATACTGTTTTAGCTTGTTCAGCTAGTTGCCTTCTTAGCTCAGCGATTTCAGCTTTCAGCTCTCTAATAACCGTGAGATAATTAGTATTTTCTTCCATATTCTCATTTGTTGTTCCTGCATTTCTGATTACAATTTTTTCAAATTCTTTACTCATTCCTGTTATTATTTCCTTAGCTAATGTTTGGATGTTGAACTCGTTATTTTGTGCTTCACCCTCTGGAGGACTTTTAGCTGGACTCTTGTCCTGGTTCGATTCTCCAATATTGTTTCTTATTGTTTTAACCATTTTATATATTATGTTATGAGTTTTATGTATCAGTACTTTTCAAATTATTGATCACTATTTCCTGGATTGACTTGTGTCTAAGTAAGTTAATTAAAGGGTTCATAGTGGTGGAAGTTAACAGTTGTTTCAATCCCTGAGTTGGAGCTCAGTGGTTTAAAAGCCTCTTTCTTTTTTTTTTTTTTTTCCTTCCCTGTAGGCTATGGGAGCCTGAGGGCTTTTAAACTATCAATAGGCTTCTTAGCTTAATCACTGACTCCTGACCAAGAGATAAAGCAGGGTGTGGCAGAGATAATCCAGTGGTTATGCAAAGAGACTTTCACAGCCCCTCAGCCATGCCACCGAGGTATAGGTCTTCTCCTGAGTTTCCCGGTTAGATCTCTGTCCCCTGGTGTCCCTCCCTGTTGCTGCTCCAGATTCTGAGGGTAGTAGCAATGGAGACTCAGAGTTGCACTTGGTGAGTCTCTGGGGAGTCCTCTCCTCCCTTCAGCTGTCCCCTTGTTGTGGAGCAGACTGGAGGTGGTGTCTCCACTGATAAACTGTTGAACTGTTAGCAGTCACTTAATCTCTCCTTAGGCCCCTCTCTCCTCTCTGTCACTAGCCACACATGTTTGTACTCACGGGTGATTTACTGGGTTCCTGTGGTCATTCTAGTCCTGTCTTATTTCGGTCCGGGTGGTCTCCTTTGGTATTCCTAGTTGATCCGGGAGAGGAGAGGAGAGGAGAGGAGAGGAGAGGAGAGGAGAGGAGAGGAGAGGAGAGGAGAGGAGAGGAGAGGAGAGGAGAGGAGAGGAGAGGAGAGGAGAGGAGAGGAGAGGAGAGGAGAGGAGAGAAAGTGATCTGCTGCTCGTAGCTCCGCCTCCCTATTTATTTATTTATTCCCTTTTGTTGTTTTATTGTTGTAGTTATTATTGTTGTTGTCATTGTTGGATAGGACAGAGAGAAATGGAGAGAGGAGGGGAAGACAGAGAGGGGGAGAGAAAGATAGACACCTGCAGACCTACTTCACCACCTGTGAAGCGACTTCCATGCAGGTGGGGAGCTGGGGGCTCGAACTGGCATCTTTGAGCATTGCACCACCAGCACTCAACCTGCTGCACTACCACCCAGCTCCCTCAAAACTGGCTTTTCTTTGTCATCTAGAGTATTTACATGAATTCATTCCATCTTTTCCCCTTTATATGTAGTCAGTATATTGACTAATATTTACATATAATCTGAGATATACTTTTAAAGGTCTATCTTCCTAGAACAATATCATACTAATAAATATTGAACTGTAGTATTTTGGTTTTCAGAGAGATATACTGTAGCAATTACTGTGCTTACTGCTTCAGAGAAAGGAACTCACCACACTGCAGCTGCCTTGTGATGTAGGTGATCACTGTGGTGATCTGATCCCTTGTTAGAGCTCCAGAAAGAGAGGCCAAGCCAGAGGTGGGAAAGTGCTCAGGAAGCCGGGGTCACATAGCTAGTCCAGATAGAGCTGGAACTCAGTCACTCTTAACTCCAGACCCTAAATGATTAACTGAGTTACTGTATGTAGGCAACAAAAGAAAAAAAAAAAGTAGGTCTATGTTATGCTGCCATTTTAGTCCTCCATTAGCTGGCTTTATTTTATTAAATCAATGTGCTCTTTGTCCTCTGAGGAATAGATAAAGATGCATGGTCTATGACTGTGTTCGAAGGGGAGGGAGGTAGGCTTCCCGACCAAGAGGCAGTGGCGCTGATCAATAATTCAGATGCCTTGGTTCTTGACTATTGATTGCGACACACTGAAAACACTTCCCACCGGAAGGCTGATGCTAACGTGACTTTCTAGTCACAGAGCCCCTGCCTGGGAATCTAGTGAATGTTTATAACTTTCAATTAGATGTCTCATCAGTAATTTCACGAATTCAATAGGTGGCGTTTTATTTCTCCTCCAGGAACAGGCTAAAGTGTTTTGCAAACTTATGGAAGATAAATGGCGCAAAGGACCTGCAGAAGTGGACAGAAGAGGTTCAGATGAGAGGAGCAATGAGCTGCTCTCTCCCTGATTACAACACAGATGACGCCTTCGAAGGAGCAGTGGAGAGCTGAAGTTACTGTGAGCCAACTGCACAGTAGCAGTTCGTCTTTCTGTGGTACGAGCATAAAACCGCCACCACTATATATTCCTGTTAGATACACTAAGACCTTTTTTTGTGGGACATCTGTTCCAGGTTCCTGTTAACCCTGATTTTAAAAAAGAGTCACCATTGACAAATACTAAGGCTTGTTATGGAGTTAAGAAATTTCATGGTAAACTTTGTTTAAAGCCAAAACATTCTAAATAAGTTAGTTTTAAAGTGGCAGGTGCTGTTGATGAACGAACTTTTAGCAAGCGATACAGAAATTAAATGTGTTTGCTTCAGTTCAGATCATTTGCAAAAGGGAGATGTCTAGCAGAAAAGTGCTTTTTCATCTGACTTGGAATGATTTTCTAATGCTACCAGTTTATTCACTGTTAGCAAAGAATATTTTTATAAGGAATAGAATTATCTGGCCTTTATGAGCACGAGAAGAATAAAATCATATGAAATTTGAAAAGTTGAAAATTCTGTTTTTAAGAGCTCAAAGACTGCTGGATAAACTATCGTTCATTCAAGTAATAAAACGTGTAGTGAGTGCTTGTTAGAAATTACGAGTTTTCAGGGCTGGGTGGTGGTTGATGCACCTGGTTGAGCATATATGTTACAATGCGCAAAGACCCGGGTTCAAGCCCCTAGTCCCCACCTGCAGGGGGAAGGCTTTGTGAGTGGTGAAGCAGTGTTCCAGGTGTCTTTCTGTCTATCTCCATCCCCATCCCCCACTTCCCTCTCAATTTCTGGCTGTCTCTGTCCAGTAAATAAATAAAGATAATACCAAAAAATTTTTAATAAATTTTGAGTTTTCTTGTTGAATGTTGGAGTTTTGAACTTATCATTTCTAATCCTTTCTGATAGAGGCCATCCTCTCAGTGGTGAGGTGGCATCTTACTGCTGCTTTGAGTTACATTTCTCTGACCATAAGTGACCTTGAGCGTATTTTAATATGCTTGTTGGCCATTGGGGAGTTTCTTTGGTTAAACAGTCTGTTCAGTTCTTTTTTTCCTTTTTTTTTTTTTTAATAGGAAAGTTTGTTCTTTTGTTGCTGAGTTTGGGGGGGGGGGTCTTTATATGGTATAGTTATTAGCCCTTTGAGGTTTGACACATGAATTACCTTTCCCCATCCATGGGATGCCTTTCTGTTTTTGGTATGGTTCCTCAGTCAGGCTTTGCGGTTTGCTGTAATCCTGTTGGTTTATTTACTTTAGTTTTTTCTGTAAGTCTTTGGTCCATTTTAAGTGGGCTTTTGTGCATGGTGACTTGAGCTGGTCTTCTTTCATTCTTCTGCCTGTAAATACCCAGTCCCAACATCATCTAGCAAAGACACTTTCCGTCCTCCAATCAATGTTCTGGGCCCCTCTTTGTAGATTGACTATCCATGTAACGTGATACTTTATCTCTGAACCTTCGGTTACATTTCATTGATTTGACAGACACATTGAGGTGATTACTTACACCGGCCCTAATAATGACCCCTGAAAAAAGAGTCAGCTTAGTTTTCATTTACCAAAGAATGGTTGGCTGTTACTTTTGAGTCACTTACACTTTACTCGTCATCTGATTCTCAAACTTTTGCAAGTTAGAGTGTAATAGAGTTTGACAGATTCCACCATCCCTCCCTCCAGAAGCACTAGACTTTAGTGAAATTCTGAAAAAATGTCTCTGGTGACTACGATCATTTTTTTAAAAAATATTTATTTATTTATTTATTTATTCCCTTTCGTTGCCCTACTATTTTTTATTGTTGTAGTTATTATTGTTGTCATCATTGTTGGATAGGACAGAGAGAAATGGAGAGAGGAGGGGAAGACAGAGAGGGGGAGAGAAAGACAAGACACCTGCAGACCTGCTTCACTGCCTGTGAAGTGACTCCCCTGAGGGTGGGGAGCCGGGGGCTCAAACCGGGATCCTCATGCCGGTCCTTGTTCTTTGTAGCACGTGCGCTTAACCCGCTGCGCTACCGCCCGACTCCCCTACGATTAGTTTTAAAACATTGTCCTCAACTTAAAATGAAGCCTGGGGGCCAAGTGGTGGTTAAGTGTACACATTACAGTGTGCAAGGACCTGGGTTCAAGCCCCTGGTCCCCATCTGCAGGGGGAGCTTCAGGAGTGATGAAGTAGGGCTGCAGGTATCTCTCTGACTCTCTCCCTTTCTATCTTCCCCTCCCTTTTCAATTTCTCTCTGTAGCTATACAACAACACCACCAACAACAAAAAATTAAAAAGAAATAAAACTGAAGCCCTGTATTCACTTGCAGTTTTTCTCCCAAATTGTCCTTGACAATCACTGTCTTTTTTTTTTTTTTTTTAATAGAATTGCCTCTTTGGGACATTTTATGTGAATTAAATAACAAAATATGTATTTTCTTAAATATTTATTTATTATGATAGAAGAAGAAGAGAAAGGGAGAGAGAGAGAAAAAAAAAAACAGAGCATCCTTGTCAGGAGTTGGAACTTGGGACTCCGTATTCGTTAGTCGAGTTCTGTAGCCACCGCACCATTTCCTGTGCCACGTGTTTGGCTTTTCCCACTCAGCAGACCATTGTTGATGTTCATCCATGTCGTAACTGGTCTCTGGCGGGGTGATCTCCAGGGGAAAGGTAATGGACCGGTTCTTTCTCGAGTAAAGACGCCAGGGAGACCTGCAGCGTGCTCAGATCTCATTTATTAGCAGGTGGACATGAGTTAAATAGAAAACCAAACAAAGGGAATTATTGAAATATGTCAGAAATTACAGGTTTCTTAAATATCAGCTTGCCCTTATGGTAGGGGGCTGGTATGACAGGAATTGATGAGATACAAGACGGTTATTCTCCATGACGCAAGCAACTTAATTATCCAAAGGTATTTGAAAAAAGCATAGGGGTTAAACCAGTAGGGTGAGATAGAGAGAAGATGGATATCAAAAGGCCATATAGTTTAGAATTTCTCTTGTCTGGGGTCTGAGGTGTATGATGGAGTGTGTGATAAGGTGTGTTCTTCTGTGATCAGGAGGTAAGGTGACTTTGAGTAAGTGAATCTTAAAGTAGGCGGCCATGTGGCCTGCAGTTAATGGGGAGAAGTACTGGGGTTTCTGTGGGCCTGAGAGTCAAGAAGGAAAGAACTAAGTCTGAGTTTCTCCCCTTTTGCTCACCTCGGTTGAGAGAGACTAACCAAGAGGGGATCTTCTCAGACCTCCATCCGAGGATGGGAGAGTTCTCCCTAAGCTCTATCAGGCTTACACATAGTCCCAACAGTAACAATGCTTCACTTTTTATCTTGGTTATGATGGTTCCATATATTTAAATGACACCGCTGATTACCCTTCACTAGCTAATATACACTTGGATTATTCCTTTCTGGTTTTTGTTTGTTTGTTTTGTTTTTGTCCATGATGAATGATTTTGCTGTGAGGTTTTATGCATAATTTTTAGAACTACTAAGGCTCCCTTTATTTATTACTGGATAGAGAATGAGAAATTGGGAGAGGAAGGGGACATAGAGAGGGAGAGAGACAGAAAGGCACCTGTAGCCTTGCTTCACTACTTGTGAAGCCATCCATCCCTGCAGGTGGGGACTAGGGGCTTGAACCCAGGTCCTTGCACACTGTAATGTGTGCACTTAACCAGATGTGCCACCACCTGCCTCCTTCCCAAGACTCCCATTCTGCTCTGTTTTATGTGTCACTTTAGACAAAGCGTGGCATACTACAGACCCCAAACAAATAATTTGTTGATATAGAAAAGAAAAGGCAAGCCAATAAAGATTGAAAACTCAAGTGAGAAGATTTCATAATGAAGACATCATTTTTCACCTCAGTTTCAAGTCTCACGCAGAAGCTTACTAGAAGTTAAAATAGGAAAAAAAGAGAAGGAGAAGAAGGAAGAGGAGGAGAAGACTCTGACTATATGTCCAAGTTTGAGCCTGTGATGGTAACAAGACAGGTGAAATAGTGCCCACTGCGTGAATTAGAGTAGCAACTCCATGGAAATAGTGCCCACTGCGTGAATTAGAGTAGCAACTCCATGGAAATAGTGCCCACTGCGTGAATTATTAGAGTAGCAACTCCATGGAAATAGTGCCCACTGCGTGAATTATTAGAGTAGCAACTCCATGGAAATAGTGCCCACTGCGTGAATTATTAGAGTAGCAACTCCATGGAAATAGTGCCCACTGCGTGAATTATTAGAGTAGCAACTCCATGGAAATAGTGCCCACTGCGTGAATTATTAGAGTAGCAACTCCATGGAAATAGTGCCCACTGCGTGAATTATTAGAGTAGCAACTCCATGGAAATAGTGCCCACTGCGTGAATTATTAGAGTAGCAACTCCATGGAAATAGTGCCCACTGCGTGAATTATTAGAGTAGCAACTCCATGGAAATAGTGCCCACTGCGTGAATTATTAGAGTAGCAACTCCATGGAAATAGTGCCCACTGCGTGAATTATTAGAGTAGCAACTCCATGGAAATAGTGCCCACTGCGTGAATTATTAGAGTAGCAACTCCATGGAAATAGTGCCCACTGCGTGAATTATTAGAGTAGCAACTCCATGGAAATAGTGCCCACTGCGTGAATTATTAGAGTAGCAACTCCATGGAATCCAATGGGGTCTACAAATTAATGCTGACCTTTTCTGAATTACAAGATCAATATGAATCACTACTGTGCTATGTAATTATTAAAATACTATTCAATGTTTCACACCATAGGTATGAGTGGGGAGAAAAAGGAAGTTGAATTGGCACCACATAATGCTTCCTAACTTTGTAATTAAGGTTGATTCCTCCTTGGGACAGTGTAGTTATTTAGCAGACATGGTTATTGCTAAGTTTCTTAATGTCCAGAGAAGTACTGTTGTTAGGGTGGTATCCATTGTGGTTTTCCTAGGATAGTCCTGGTCTTCACCAGTTTTCCTATGTATACGTATATTAAATATCTCTTCCACTGGGAAGTGTCCTGCATTGGGCACATAGCCAAGGGACAGGCTCTCTTCCCTGGATACACTCAATGATGTGAAAGGTTTGAATGCCATCTTTAAGAATTCCTTTTTCTCATCCTTTAGATGAACTGGTTTTTTTTTTTTTCTCCATAAGATCTACAATTGTTTTTACCTGTTCCTAATAAATGTTTGACATTGTGGCATTTAGAAATTATACCTCTCTGCTAATTAGTACTTTAGAGCTTTGTTACCTAAACAAATCTAAGATGTGTGTGTAGCCATGACAGGGAGCAAATTCTGTAGCCCTTATGGGATCCTATAACTTTACAACTTGATGATAGCTTAGGTAATAAGGATCTGCAAGTGCCTTTACCTATTCATAATAAATGTTTGATATTGTGGCATTTAGAAATTGTACTTCTCTGCTAATTAGTACTTCAGAGCTTTGCTACCTAAACTATTTTTGAGACTGAATTCCCAATGATAATT
This sequence comes from Erinaceus europaeus, assembly GCF_950295315.1. Classification (NCBI taxonomy): domain Eukaryota; kingdom Metazoa; phylum Chordata; class Mammalia; order Eulipotyphla; family Erinaceidae; genus Erinaceus; species Erinaceus europaeus. Next base: position 6,353,663 of record NC_080172.1, read on the forward strand.
TGTCATCTGTCTTATTTCCATGAAATCAAGGAGAAGACTGTGCACCTACATGCTTTTGTGAGACATAGCTTCACAGTCTTCTAGCACACATCGTTAGTGAGTTGTGGAGGACAAGCCCTTTCTCTTTTTTTATGTTTTGTATTTTTATATCACAGAATTACATGTCAACAGGGGTTTGAATCCACACCAGTCCCACCACCAGAGTTCTGAATCTTCACTCTCCCCACTGCAATCCACCACAGTTCCCCTAAGGCTGTAGACACGGGCTGACCATCTTCTCTACAACTATCTGTCCACATTTATACATAGTTGCCCCTTCTTTTTCTGATTCAATCCTCTCTTTCCCTCTAAGCCACTCATGACATCATAGCTACCTCCATAGGTCCCTCTCCTTTCCCTTCTCTCTCTCCGGGTGCTGATGGAGCTGGAGTGCAGAGTCCTCTTATCTTCATCCTGTCACTTCTCCCCCGCTGGGAGTCTGGATCAAGGATGTTTATGGGGAGCAGAAGGTGGGAGTTCTGGCTTCTGTAGCTGCTTCTCCGCTGAGCTTGGGCGTTGACAGGTCCATCCATACCCCCAGCCTGTGACAAACCCTTTCTTTATTCAGGTTGTTTTGCCCATGACACACAATCTTCCCTTCACAGCTTTTGACTATATCATTAAAAGAAAATAGAATGATCTTACAGTATTCAACTCAAGGAACTTCATTGTTTCTTTTAATATTTTATTTATTTGTTTATTTATTGTGTAGAAACAGAGAGAACCTGAAAGGGGAAAGTGAGATAGGGAGAGAGAGAGAGAGAGAGAGAGGCCTGCAGCTCTGCTTCACCACTCATGAAGCTTTTCCCCCAAGAACAGGAGCTTGAACCTGGGACCATGTGGCCTGTAGCTTTGTGTGCTCTGCCAGATGTGCCACCACCCAGCTCCTCATTATTTCTTCGAAATACACTTTATTTTTCAGTCCAGTTTTAGATTCACAGTAAAATCAACAAAGATAACTTCTGCCACATGGACAACAGCGTATGCCTCCCCAACAACGCCCGCCACCAGAGCAGAACAGTTGTCTCAAACCCAGCTGAAAGGAAAACAGAAATAAATAAAAAGCAAACCAATGACACAACAGCAGAATAGCTTCTGCCTAGCAGAAGGAATCACCACTGTAACAGGGACTCCCCACAGAGTGGGAGGGAATCTTTATGTGCCATGTATCAGACAGAGGATGAATAACCAAAATACACAGAGAATTCACCAAATTCAACACTAAGTGGACAAATAACCATATTGAAAAATGGGGACTTGATATGGGCAGAGTCTTCTCTCAAGAAGAGATCCAAAGAAGCAGCATATATATATATATGTACAAAGTCACTGATGGTCGGGGAAATGCAAATAAAAAAGCAATACTGGGGATTGGGTGGTGGCGCAATCGGTTAAGCGCATGTGGCGCAAAGTGCAGGGACCAGCGTAAGGATCTCAGTTCGAGCCCCCGGCTCTCCACCTGCAGGGGAGTCCCTTCACAGCCGGTGAAGCAGGTCTGCAGGTGTCTATCTTTCTCTCCCCCTCTCTGTCTTCCCACCTCTCTACATTTCTCTCTGTTCTATCCAACAATGAACAAGATCAACAATGGCAATAATAATAACCACAACGAGGCTACAACAACAAGGGCAACAAAAAGGGGGAAAAAATGGCCTCCAGGAGCGGTGGATTCATGGTGCAGGCACCAAGCCCAGCAATAACCCTGGAGGGGAGAAAAAAAAAAAAAAAAAAGCAATACCATTTGACACCTGTGAGAATGTCATACATTAGAAAAGACGGGGGTGTGGGGGGCAGCGGTAGCACGGCGGGTTAAGCATGGCAGATGGGTGTAAGGATCCCGGTTCAAGCCCCCAGCTCCTCACCTGCAGGGAGGTCGCTTCACAGGTGGTGAAGCAAGTCTGCAGGTGTCTTATCTTTCTCTCACACTCTGTCTTCCCCTCCTCTCTCCATTTCTCTCTGTCCTGTCCAACAACAGCGATAACAACCACAAGGACAACAAAAATGGGAAAAATAGCTTCCAGGAGCAGTGGACTCATAGTGGACTCACCGAGCCCCTGGAGACAAAAAAAAGAAAAGAAAGAAAGAAAGAAAACGATTAACCATTAGAAAGGGTATGGGGAAAAGATATCTCTGACATTGATGGTGGGAATGTAAATTGGTCCAACCCCTATGGAAAACAGTCTGAAGATTCACCAGAATTCTAAAAATGGACTTACCTTCTGGTACAGCATTCCTTCTCCTGGGAATCTACCCAGGAGAAACACCTATCCAGAAAGACCTATGTACACCTCTATTCATAGCAGCACAGTTAGTAGTAATCTAAATAAGGAAGCAACCCAGATGTCCAACAGCAGACGAGTGACGAAGAAAGTTGTAGTACATACATACACAATAGGTTACTATGCAGTCATTCAAAAATGATGAGATCATCTTCTTTGCAGTGTCTTGGTCAGAACTTGAAAGCATATGAAGTGAGATAAGCCAGAATAGGACAGACTAATACCATATGATCTCACTGATAGGTGGAATTTCAGACAAGGGAACAGGAAAGTAAAAACATATGGTGAAATTTGGGGCATTACACCAAAGCAGAGGACTATGGGAAAGAAGGGAAAGGAATAAGATGAAAGGACATTGAGTTCCTGGTGTCATGAGAGGAGAGAGAGCCCTACACTGAGGCAGCTGTATCTCCCAGACACCTATCAAATGAAGATGTGTGTGTGTGTGTGTGTGTGTGTGCGTGCGTGTGTGTGGTGCCAGGACCTCGTACACTTCCTATAAATCCAGGCCAACTTTTTCCATATTTTTCTAATTATTTATTTATGTATTTATTATTGCCTCTAGGGTCATTGCTGGGACTCGGTGCCTGCATCAGGAATTCACTTCTCCTGGAGGCTATTTTTTCCCTTTGTTGCCTTTGTTGTTTATTGTTGTGGCTATTGCTGTCGTTGTTGGACAGAGAGAAATGGAGAGAGGAGGGGAAGACAGAGGGGGAGAGGAAGACAGACATCTGCAGACCTCCTTCATCACCTGTGAAGCGACTCCCCTGCAGGTGGGGAGCCTGAGGCTCGAACCGGGATCCTGATAAGCGTCCGTGCACTTTTTTTTTTTTAATTATTTCTTTATTGGGGAATTAATGTTTTACATTCAACAGTAAATACAATAGTTTGTACATGCATAACATTCCCCAGATTCCCATTTAACAATACAACCCCCACTATGTCATTTATCATCCTTCATGGACCTGTATTCTCCCCACCCACCTACCCACCCCAGAGTCTTTTACTTTGGTGCAATATGCCAATTGCATTTCAGGTTCTACTTGTTTTCTTTTCTGATCTTGTTTTTCAACTTCTGCCTGAGACTGAGATCATCCCATATTCATCCTTCTGTTTCTGACTTATTTCACTCAACATGATTTTTTCAAGGTCCATCCAAGATCGGCTGAAAACGGTGAAGTCACCATTTTTTACAGCTGAGTAGTATTCCATTGTGTATCTAGACCACAACTTGCTCAGCCACTCATCTGTTGTTGGACACCTGGGTTGTTTCCAGGTTTTGACTATTACAAATTGTGCTGCCAAGAACATATGTGTACACAGATCTTTTTGGATGGATGTGTTGAGTTCCTTAGGATCTATCCCCAGGAGAGGAATTGCAGGGTCATAGGGTAGGTCCATTTCTAGCCTTCTGATAGTTCTCCAGACTGTTCTCCACAGAGGTTGGACCAATTGATATTCCCACCAGCAGTGCAGGAGGGTTCCTTTGACCCCACACCCTCTCCAGCATTTGCTGCTGTTCCCTTTTCTGATGTATGACATTCTCACAGGAGTGAAGTGATATCTCATTGTTGTCTTGATTTGTATTTCTCTGACAATCAGAGACTTGGAGCATTTTTTCATGTGTTTCTTAGCCTTTTGGATCTCTTCTGTGGTAAATATTCTGTCCAAGTCCTCCCCCCATTTTTGGATGGGGTTATTTGTTGTCTTGTTGTTGAGTCTGGCAAGCTCTTTGTATATGTTGGTTATTAAACTCTTATCTGATGTATGGCATGTAAAGATCTTCTCCCATTCTGTGAGGGGTCTCTTGGTTTGGGTAGTGGTTTCTTTTGCTGTGAAGAAGCTTTTGAATTTGATGTAGTCCCATAGGTTTATACTTGCCTTAATCTTCTTTGTAATTGGATTTGTTTCATTGAAAATGTCTTTAAAATTTATGTGGAAAAGTTATGCCAATATTTTCCTCTAAGTATTTGATAGTTTGTGGTCTAACATCCAAGTCCTTGATCCACTTGGAATTTACTTTTGTATTTGGTGAAATACAGTGATTCAGTTTCATTCTTCTGCATGTTTCAACCCATTGTTTCCAACACCATTTGTTGAAGAGACTCTGCTTTCCCCATGTAATAGTCTGGGCCCCTTTGTCAAAGATTAGATATCCATAGGTGTGGGCTTCATTTCTGGGCTCTCAATTCTATTCCACTGGTCAGTGTGTCTATTCATGTTCCAGTACCAAGCAGTTTTGATTACAATGGCCCTATAATACAGTTTGAGATCTGGGAGTGTGATGCCTCCTGTTCTGTTCTTTTTTCTCAAGATTGTTTTGGCAGTTCTAGGTCTTTTCTGGTTCCAGATAAACATTTGTAGCATTTTTTCTATTCTCCTAAAAAATGTGCTTGGGATCTTGATGGGGGGGGGGATAGCATTCAATTTGTAGATGGCTCTGGGTAATATATTCATTTTGATGATGTTAGTTCTTCCAACCCATGAACATGGAATATCTTTCCACTTCTTTGTGTCTTTTTTAATTTCTTTGAGTAGTGACTCATAATTTTCAGTATACAAGTCTTTCATTTCCTTGGTTAGATTTACTCCTAGATATTTTATTGTTTTTGTTGCTATAGTAAAAGGAATTGACTTCTGGATTTCAATTTCTTCTAACTTAGTGTCTGCATAGAGGAATGCCACTGACTTTTGAATGTTAATTTTGTAGCCTGACACCTTACTGTATTGCCTGATGATTTCCAAAAGCTTCTTGCTGGATTCCTTAGGTTTTTCCATGTATACTATCATGTCATCTGCAGATAAGGAGAGTTTGACTTCTTCTCTTCCAATCTGTATGCCTTTAATTCCTTGCTCCTGCCTGATTGCTATGGCAAGAACTTCCAACACTGTGTTCAATAGTAATGGTGATAGTGAGCAGCCCTGTCTAGTACCTGATCTGAGGGGAAATGCTTCCAGTTTTTCACCATTGAGTATGATGTTGGCTGTAGGTTTGCTATATATAGACTCCACTGTCTTCAGGAATTTTCCATCTATTCCCATTTTTTGTAGTGTTTTGATCATAAAGGGATGTTGTATTTTGTCAAAGGCTTTCTCTGCATCTATTGATATGACCATGTGGTTTTTGTTCTTGCTTTTGTTGATGTGGTGGATCACATTGATTGATTTACGTATATTAAACCAACCTTGCATGCCTGGGATAAATCCCACTTGGTCATGATGAACAATCTTTTTGATATACTGCTTTATCCGGTTGGCTAGAATTTTGTTCAATATTTTGCATCTATGTTTATCAGAGATATTGGTCTATAGTTTTCTTTTTTGGTTGTGTCCCTATCTGCTTTTGCTATCAGGGTGATGTTGGCTTCATAGAAGCTGGCAGGGAGTATTCCAGTGTCTTCAATCTTCTGGAAGACTTTTAAAAGTAGAGGTATTAGTTCTTCTTTGAAGGTTTTGTAGAATTCATTTGTAAAACCATCTGGTCCAGGACTTTTATTTTTGGGGAGATTTTTGATAACTGTTTCAATTTCATTAGCTGTGATGGGCCTGTTCATGTTATCCACTTCCTCTTTACTTAGTTTTGGAAGTTGGTAGGTATCTAGGAAATCGTCCATTTCTTCCAGGTTCTCTAGCTTGGTGGCATATAGTTGTTCATAGAAGCCTCGCATGATATGTTGAATTTCTGCGGTGTCTGTTGTGATATCTCCTCTTTCATTTACTATCCGATTTATTTGGGTCTTCTCCCTTTTTTGTTTTGTGAGTCTGGCTAAAGGTTTGTCGATTTTGTTTACTCTTTCGAAGAACCAACATTTACTTTCGCTGATCTTTTGTATGGTTTTCCTGTTCTCAATGTTATTTATTTCTGCCCTAACTTTAGTGATTTCTGTCCTTCTGGTTGCTTTAGGGTTCCTTTGTTGTTCTTCTTCTAGGTCTTTAAGATGTGCAATCAGGCTGTTTATTTGTGCTTTTCCTTGTTTCCTAATGTGTGCTTGTATAGCTATGAACTTCCCTCTTAGGACTGCTTTAGCTGTGTCTCAAATGTTTTGATAGCTTGTGTCTTCATTTTCATTGAACTCTCGAAACATTTTGATTTCTTCCTTGATTTCCTCTTTGACCCAGAAGTTGTTAAGAAGTGTACTGTTGAGCTTCCACATTTTGGGACTGTTACTAATCTTTTGTTGATTCTTAAGTGTTAGTTTAATTCCACAGTGGTCTGAGAAGATGCTTGGGATGATTTCAGTGCTCTTGAATTGGCTGATGCTGTCTTTGTGACTTAATATATGGTCTATCCTTGAGAATGACCCATGTGGATTTGAGTAAAATGTGTATTCCAGTTTCTTGGGATGAATGACTCTGAAAATGTCCAATAATTCTAGTTTATCTATCTCTTCATTTAGCTCCCTTATGTCTTTATTGATTTTCTGCCTGGATGATCTGTCAAGTTGAGAGAGTGGGGTGTTGAAGTCCCCTACTATGATTGTGTTACTGTTAATATATTGCTGTAGCTCTTTCAGTAGAAGTTTGATGTATTTAGATGGCTTCTCATTGGGTGCATAGATGTTAATAATTGTTAAGTCCTCTTGATTGACTGTTCCTCTGAGCATTAAGTAGTGTCCATTCCTATCTTTTTTAATCTTATCTATTTTAAAGTCTATCATGTCAGATATGAGAATAGCTGCTCCTGCCCTTTTTTGTGGCTTGTATGATAGTTTTCCATCCTTTCACTTTAAGTCTGTGTTTGTCTTGTTGAGTTAGGTGGGTTTCCTGTAGACAACATATTGTTGGGTTGTGTTTTCTGATCCATCTTCCTACTCTGTGTCTTTTAATAGGTGAATTCAGGCCATTGACATTTATTGATATCAAAGATTGAAGATATTTTAATGCCATTCTTGTAGAGTTTTAGAATGTTTTGATATATGTCCTATTTGTGGTGGTCTGATTGTTTATAGGAGACCTTTCAGAACTTCTTTCAGGGCAGGCTTGGTGATAGTTGATTCCTTCAACTGTTGCTTGTCTGAGAAGGTTTTGATGCCTCCCTCTAGTCTGAATGACAGTAAAGCAGGATATAGTATTCTTGGCTGAAAGCCTTTCTCATTGAGCACTCGATAGATACCTTGCCATTCTCTTCTGGCCTGTAGTGTTTGTATGGAAAAGTCTGCTGCTAATCTTATGGGTTTTCCTTTGTAGGTGACTCTTTGTTTTTCTCTTGCAGCCTTGAGGATCCTTTCTTTATCCTTATTCCTTTCCATTCTATGTATGACATGTCTTGGTGTCTTTAGGTCTGGGTTAATTCTGTTTGGGACCCTCTGGGCTTCTTGAATTTTTATGTCTTTGATGTTGTCTAGACTAGAGAAGTTTTCAACTACTATGGCCTGGAAAATACTTTCTTCCTCTCCTTCTCGTTCTTCCTCTGGTATGCCAATAATGCATATATTGTTTCTTTTGAAGTCATCCCATAGGACTCTGTTGTTGTTTTCAGCATCTCTTAATCTCTTTTTGAGATCTCTTACTTCTTTTTTAGTTGTCTCTAATTCATCCTCAATCTTGCTAATTCTGTCTTCAGCCTCATAGATTCTATTCTCTCTGCCCTCTACTGCTTTCTGGAGTTCATCTATTTTGTTGCCCTGCTCTGATACTGTTTTAGCTTGTTCAGCTAGTTGCATTCTTAGCTCAGCGATTTCAGCTTTCAGCTCTCTAATAACCGTGAGATAATTAGTATTTTCTTCCATATTCTCATTTGTTGTTCCTGCATTTCTGATTACAATTTTTTTCAAATTCTTTACTCACTCCTGTTATTATTTCCTTAGCTAATGTTTGGATGTTGAACTCGTTATTTTGTGCTTCACCCTCTGGAGGACTTTTAGCTGGACTCTTGTCCTGGTTCGATTCTCCAATATTGTTTCTTGTTGTTTTAACCATTTTATATATTATGTTATGAGTTTCATGTATCAGTACTTTTCAAATTATTGATCACTATTGCCTGGATTGACTTGTATCTAAGTAAGTTAATTAAAGGGTTCATAGTGGTGGAAGTTAACAGTTGTTTCAATCCCTGAGTTGGAGCTCAGTGGTTTAAAAGCCTCTTTCTTTTTTTTTTTTTTCCTTCCCTGTAGGCTATGGGAGCCTGAGGGCTTTTAAACTATCAATAGGCTTCTTAGCTTAATCACTGACTCCTGACCAAGAGATAAAGCAGGGTGTGGCAGAGATAATCCAGTGGTTATGCAAAGAGACTTTCACAGCCCCTCAGCTATGCCACTGAGGTATAGGTCTTCTCCTGAGTTTCCCGGTTAGATCTCTGTCCCCTGGTGTCCCTCCCTGTCGTTGCTTCAGATTCTGAGGGTAGTAGCAATGGAGACTCAGAGTTGCACTTGGTGAGTCTCTGAGGAGTCCTCTCCTCCCTTAAGCTGTCCCCTTGTTGGTGGAGCAGATAAACTGATAAACTGCTGAACTGTTCGCAGTCACTTAATCTCTCCTTAGGCTCCTCTCTCCTCTCTGTCACCAGCCACACGTGTTTGTACTCATGGGTGATTTACTGGGTTCCTGTGGTCATTCTAGTCCTGTCTTGTTTCGGTCTCAGGTGGTCTCCTTTGGTATTCCTAGTTGATTCGGGAGAGGACAGGAGAGGAGAGAAAGTGATCTGCTGCTCCCGTCCGTGCACTTTCCACAGTGTGCACTTAATGTGCTACACTACCACCTGACTCCCTTGGAGGTTATTTTTTCCCCTTTGTTGTCTTGTTGTTTATCTTGTTGTCATTATTATTGCTATTATTGCTGTCACTGGATATGACAGAGAGAAATGGAGAGAGGAGGGGAAAACGGGGAAAGACACCTGCTGGAAGACCTGCTTCAGTGCTTGTGAAGCGAATCCCCTGTAGGTGGGGAGCCAGGGACTCAAACTGGGTTCCTTTTGCTGGTTCTTGTGCTTTGCGCCATGTGTACTTAACCCGCTGCACTACCACTGCCCGCCCCATCTTTTTGTCTTTAAATAGAGGGAGAGAGCACCGTTCCCTTAATGCCATAGTGTTCCCGTGTGGTGCAGAGTCAAGACCCAGGGCTGCATACATGGTGTTGATATGTGTCTGCCAGGTGGGGGAACTCTACTGTCTCAACTTCTCCCATAGATTGTGCTTTTGGTGTGGTATTTAAGAAGCCATAGTCATACCTAAGAGTTTATATGTCTATACTATGTTTTTGTATTTTACATTTAAGTATATGATCCATTTTGATTTCATCTTGTGACCTCAATGGGTGTAAAGCTATGTCTACACTTAGAGCAGTTTTTTATTTTTATTTTTTTAATTTTTATTTATAAAAAGGTAACACTGACAAAAACCATAGGATAAGTGGGGTACAACTCCACACAATTCTTACCACCAGAACTGTGTTTCCTGTCCCCTCCCCTGATAGCTTTACTATTCTTTTTTAATATATTTTTTATTATTTTTATTTATTGGATAGAGACACCCAGAAATCAAGAGGGAAGAGGGTGATAGAGAGGGAGAGAGACAGAGAGACACCTGCAGCACTGCTTCACCACTCACAAAGCTTTCCCCCTGCAGGTGGGGGCCGGAGGCTTAAACCCATGTCCTTGCACATTGTAATACGTGCACTCAACCAGTGTGCCACCACCCAGCCCAGCTTTCCTATTCTTTATCCCTCTGGGAGTATGGACCCAGGGTCACTATGGGATGCAGAGGTGGAAGGTCTGGCTTCTGTAATTGCTTCCCCGCTGAACATGGGCGTTGACAGTTTGATCCATACTCCCAGCCTCTCTCTTTCCCTAGTGGGGCAGGGCTCTGGGGAATTGGAGCTCCAGGACACATTGGTGGGGTTGTCTGCCCAGGGAGGTCCAGTTGGCAACATGGTAGCATCTGGAACCTGGTGGTTGAAAAAAGAGTTAACATATTGAGCCAAACAAATTGTTGACTAATCATGAGCCAAAGTCTGGAATAGTGCAGATGAAGATTTGGGGTCTCAATTTTGTAGGTAGCTAGTAGGCATATTTTAGTTACATTCCAAAGGGCCGATGACTATAATAGTTTTTTTCTGAGCCTAACATCTGATATGCAGGTGGACCCAAGTTATTGTCTGGAGAGATGATGTCATGGCTGGAAAAAGGGCTAGAAAGCTGTATCAGGGAAGAGAATAGCTCCCAAATATGGTAAAGGTGTGTAAATATTGTTGACTATAAGCCCCATTGATTTGATCTGGGGTCCATATTCAGCTTAGGAGGCTATGTGACCTCTGCATCCCTGTAGGTCTGAGCTCACATTCTGTGGTCATGTGTAGGGACATTCCAAGCTGCCCCAATTTCAGGACCCATCTTCCTCAGGTGGTCAAGTATGTTGTCCAGCCTCCCTCCCTTTGGAGGATGGAACATTCCCTACCATTGTTGATCCACACTGAGGACAAGGTCCTATTGGGGCCCACAAAGGGGTCTATTGTGTTGTTCCTGATGGAGATGGCCAATGACAATGAAGAGAGGGATCTATTTGAGGTCTAGGCCCATCATGTCTGTGTGGGAATCTCAGGACTCCCTGACTAGGGCCCCAGATGATGGGGTGACCTGATAGTCACTAACGAAAGCAGTTTTTTAGTTCACAGAAAAATTAATGGGGCCGGTGGTAGCACAGCGGGTTAAACACACATGGCGCGAAGTGCAAGTTCCAAGGACCTGTGTAAGGATCCCGGTTCAAGCCCCCAGCTCCCCGCCACCTGCGGGGGAGTGGTCACTTTACAAGCAGTGAAGCAGGTCTTCAGGTATCAATCTTTCTTTCCCCCCTCTGTCTTCCCCTCCTCTCTCCATTTCTCTTTTTCCTATTCAACAACAATAACAGCAGTAACAACAACAATAACAACAACAAGGGCAACAAAAATGGGAAAAAATGGCCTCCAGGAGCTGTGGATTTGTAGTGTAGGCACCGAGCCCCAGTGATAACCTTGCAGGCAAAATTAAATAAATAAATAAATAAATAAGCAGAAATTACAGAAAGGAAACTTTAAAAAAATTTATTAATGATTTGATAATGACCAAGAAGATTGTAGGATAACAGGGGTACAGTTCCACACAATTCCCACCACCAGAGCTCTGTGTCCCATCCCCTCAGCTGGAAGCTTCCCTATTCTTTATCCCTCTAGGAGTATGGACCCAAATTATTTATGGGGTGCAGAAGGTGGGAGTTCTGGATTCTGTAATTGGCCCTTGTGAAAATAGTATCAAGCCTTTAACTTTTCCAAACTTTTAATTTCTCTCTAGTGACTTAGAAAAAAAAAAGCATAAATAGTATCAAGACTTTAATTTTTCCAAACTTTTAATTTCTCTTTAGTGACTTATCAGAAAAAAAAAAAAGCACATTTCAAGCTGTGGGAGTTATGTTGTGAGATTTAAAACAATGCCTTTAAAGAATGTGCAGAGGTCCTCAGACTCTCCCTAGAGTCTCTGCTAAATGGCTCTCTATGTTCTAAATAACATTTCAACCAACATAACATTATCAGAAAATGGAATAATGAAAATATCCCTAAGTGCCAATTATGCTTCATGACCTTGTGCGCTATAATTTTTCAGCAAGAGATTTATGCCAGCTATACAAGCTAGGTTGTAAAATGATGTTTCTCACATGCGATTCAATGATGGCGTCAATCAGAAGAGAGTTTCTGATGGGCCTGCGAAATGACTCATTGTAACTAACAGGTGTGCAGGTCCTACTGCCAGTAACACTGGTGAGCAGTGACTTGATTTGTGCCTGGACTGTTACATGGTCCCAGCACAATTAATCCTACGCAGATAAAAACTTCGTAGTGAGATACAATTTTAAAAAAGAAAGTTACTGGGTTTGTCTTCTTTTTCAGTATGAAAGTTATTCTGTGTTTAGTGGAAGAAACAAACTGGAAAAAAACTAACTTATACAGAGGTGAGTCCTTGAGACTTTCATGCATCTAAATTATATGTCAGGAATGTGTTCATGGACGCTAGGTGAGTGTAGCTAGCCAATTGGAAGATGCCTAGTTATATCCAAGCAATTGAATTTCTGGCCCCCCCAAAGAAGGCAAGTTTTGCACAAGTGCCCAATCATAATTAAGATCTTTTCAAACTAAAATGACTCCTTCAGAACAGAAATTTAGCATAAATTTGTTGACCTGTGTTCAAATAAATTAATTGCAAACTGTTATTTTATCACTTCGTCTGAATCAAGCTTCTAATTCTCCCTCTTTGCCATCTGTTTTACTGTTATAGTAAATCACTTCCTCTTTGTCTGCGTTTCTGCTACATATGTCATTATTGACTGGCTGCTCTTTTCTCTCTGTGCTCAGACCTCTGCTTTCCTATCATTTGTACTAATCACCTTCTCTCTATGGGCTTCAGTTCCTGCCCCCAGTAAATACCAACTTCTTAAAAAATACCTGTCTCTACCTTAAGTCCCCAAAACCCTGCACCACTAGGAAAAGATAGAAACAGGCTGGGGGTATGGATCCACCTGCCAAAGCCCATATCCAGCAGAGAAGCAATTACAGAAGCCAGGCCTTCCACCTTCTGCACCCCATAAAGAATTCTGGTCCATACTCCCAGAGGGGAGAAATGTTAGGGGAAGATTACAGAGGGCTCTGAAGTCCAATTCCATCAGGACGCAGAGAGAGCAGAGGAAAAAAAGGAAGGACATTCAAAAGTCTACAGGCTGTGTATTTGATATGCGGACTCTCTCAAAAGCCTAGACCAAGTAGATCAGAAGCATCCAATAGCACAGCTATATACAAGATACTGGATACTGTACAGCAAACCCTAACAAAAAGACTTTTCAAAGTTAACCCAATTACCAAATAATGTGATGATAACATTAACTATCGATTGTCTTTTTGAACCCTAAGACAGCAGGAACCTCACATCTCCACTATAGAGCCCCTACTTCCCCCAGTCCTGGAACCCTTGGATAGGGCCCACTTTCCCGTATGCCTCTCCCAATCCATATCAAATAATATTGCATCCGCCGATCACAACCTAACCAACACAACGATTGCCACCTTAACGTGCTTCACCTCAGACTGTGTCCATAGACTTCACGTGTGGAATGACAACCCTTCAGCTTCATTACTCGGGTGAGACCTTTCCTTTCATAGTATACTCTAATTATATCTCAGGTGGTTCACTTTCTAACAAAGTCCCAAAACCTAGATATACACTAGTTTCTGTGAGAGAGAGCATATGTTCACACGTATCCATAAACTACTGCAAAATATATACCTGAAAGCAGAAGTACACTAGAGTTTGCAGTGACTACCTCCCTAACACTTCCTCTCCACTATTCCAAGCTTTGGGTCCATGATTGCTCAACAATTTGTTTGGCTTCGTATGTTAACTCTCTTTTCAGTCACCAGGTTTCAAATGCCATCAGGATGCCAGCCAGGCTTCCCTGCATTGAAGACCCCACCAATGTGTCCTGGAGCTCAGCTTCCCCAGAGACCCACCCTACTAGGGAAAGAGAGAGGCAGACTGGGAGTATGAACCGACCAGTCAATGCCCATGTTCAGCGGGGAAGCAATTACAGAATCCAGACCTTCCGCCTTCTGCAACCCACGACCCTGGGTCCATACTCCCAGAGGGATAGAGAATGGGAAAGCTATCAGGGGAGGGGGTGGGATATGGAGATTGGGTGGTGGGAATTGTGTGGAGTTGTACCCCTCCTACCCTATGGTTTTGTTAATTAATCCTTTCTTAAATAAAAATTTAATTAATTAATTTTTTAAAAAGTAGTAACAGCTGTAGGTATGACTTAGAAAGGAAGAGAAGGCAGAACTATAGAAAAAAATGGGCCAGTGTAAATAAGTAGAGATAGTTATAGAAATAATAGTCACCCCCTATCTGTGACCTTCAGGAAACTACTGCAGTTTCCAATGGAGGGAATGGGGACACAGAACTCTGGTGGTGGGAACGGTGTGGGGTTATACCCCTGTTATCTCATTATTTTGTAAATCAGTATTGAATCACTAAGAAAAATAATGCCTACCTGGGTGAGGTGGTGGTGCACCAAGGTAAGCACACCAAGTACTGTGCTCACAGGCCCGGGTTTGAGCCCCAGCAACTCCCCACCTGCAGGGGGAATGGTTCATGAGTAGTGAAGTTGTCTGCAAGTGTCTTTCATCTCTCCCTCTCTTATCTCCTCCCCCTCTCTCAATTTCTGTCTGTCTTATTGAATAAAGTGGAAAGAAAAAAATGGGGGGGAGGCTCCCAGGAGTGGTATATTTGTAGTGCCTCAATGACTGAAGGCAAAAAACAAACAAACAAACAAACAAACAACAACAACAAAAACTATCCTATAGGAGTGGAGCGGTAGCACAGCAGGTTGAACACATGTGGCGCGAAGCACAAGGACAGAGGTTTCCTGTTCGAGCCCCCAGCTCCCCACCTGCAGGGGAGTCGCTTCACTGGCGGTGAAGCAGGTCTGCAGGTGTCTGTCTGTCTCTCTCACTCTCTGTCTTCCCCTCCTCTCTCCATTTCTCTCTGTCCTATCCAACAACGAAGACATCAATAACAACAACAATAATAACTACAACAACAATAAAAAACCAAGGGCAACAAAAGGGAAAAAAAAAAAAAAACCTACCCCTATCTTTTATTTATGTTTCTTAAAATCGATTGTTTTACACATGAGTATGGCTGTCCCTGTCCTGTCTGTGGCCCAGTAGCTTGCATGACTGCCTTCCAAACCTTTCATGCTGAGCCCATTTTTGGCACGCCAAGTTAGACAGGGCAGCACATAGTTGGGTTTTGTTCCCTGGCCCACTCTGCTACTCTAGACCTTTTGATGAGTGAGTTAATGCCATTAACATTGGGGGAAATTATGGATTTAAGAGATCTTATTGCCCTGAGTGTCCTTGCATATATTTTTTAAGTATGCCTCCCTTGAGGGCTTCTTGTAAAGCCACTTTAGTAGAGAGAAATTTTTTTCAGCTATCACTTGTCTGAAAAGCTGTGTGTCTTCTGACCAATCTGAATTAAACTCTAGAAAGATAGAATATTCTTGGTTGGAAACCTTTCTCATTGATCAGGCCCTGTGTGGTCTTTATAGTTTATTTATTTATTATTACTGCCAGAGTTTATTGTTGGGACCTAGTGCCTACAGGAAAAATCTGTTGCTCCTAGTGGCCATATTTCCCCACCCCTTTCTAAAATTTCATTTATTTAAGAAGCAGTTATTTATCTATTTACTATTGATTTAATAGTGATTAACAGGATTGTATGATAACAGGGCTACAATTCCATACAGTTCCCACCACCAGAGTTCCATGTCCCATCCCCTCCATTGGAAACTTCCCTATTATTTATCCTCTGGGAGTACGGACCAAAGATCTTTATGGGGAGCAGAAGGTGGGAGATCTGGATTCTGTAATTGCTCCTCCACTGGACATGGGTGTTAGCAGGTGGATCTATACCCACAGCCTGTTTCTAGTGGGGCAGGGATCTGGGGGGTAAGGTTCCAGGACACATTGGTGAGGTCGTCTGCCCAGGGAGGTCAGGATGGCATCATGGTAGCATCTTCAACTTGGTGGCTAAAAAAAATTTAAGATTGAGGAGTTGGGCTGTAGTGCAGCGGGTTAAGCGCAGGTGGCGCAAAGCACAAGGACCGGCAGAAGGATCCCGGTTCGAACCCTGGCTCCCCACCTGCAGGGGAGTCGCTTCACAGGCGGTGAAGCAGGTCTGCAGGTGTCTATCTTTCTCTCCTCCTCTCTGCCTTCCCCTCCTCTCTCCATTTCTCTCTGTCCTATCCAACAACGACAACAACAATAATAACTACAACAATAAAACAACAAGGGCAACAAAAGGGAATAAATAAATAAAATAAATATTTAAAAAAAAATTTAAGATTTAAAAAAGAACAATTGGTTTAATAATCAGGAATCTAAAGGTAAAATTATAGCAGTTGGAATGTGGGGGTCTTCATGTTGGAAGGAGCTAGGGAGTCTATTTTAGGCATATTCCAAGGGGTCCATGACTTTAGTAATTTTTGCCTGAGTCCCACAGCTAACATGCGGGAGGCCTAGGAGTATCATCTGGGAAGATGGTGTCAGAGTTAAGGATAGGACTAGAAAGCTGGATAAGGGCAGAGAGATGTTCCCGGATATAGGAAAAGGATGTAAATACCATTAACTAAATCGATCTGGCCTCGGGCCCATATCTGTTCATATTTATCACAGGAGCCTGTGTGACCTCTGTATCCCCATCAGTCTGAGCTCACATGCCATGGTCACAGCTGTGAACTTTCTAGATTCACTCATTTTAGGACCTGTCTTTCTCAAGTGGCAGGGTACATGACCCAACCTCTCTTTGGAGAGTGGGGCAGTTCCTACCATTGCTTCTCTACAGTGAGGGCAAGGACCTGGAGAGGGCCCACAGGAGGGCTTACAGTGATGTTCCTGATGGAAGTGACCAGTGATGGTGGAGGGAGGGATCCATTAGAGGTCTAGACCCATCCTATCTGTATGGGAATCCAAGGACTCCCTGATTAGGGCCCCAGATGATGGGATAGGTTGGTAATGACAGGCCAATAGGAGAGAAACTGCAGAGGAGGGACAAAGAGAAACCATGGTAGGAAAATAGACAGTTTATTATTATTTTAATCTGAGTTTCAGTGTATTTGACAAGTGTGTTTCAGAGTCTATCGAGTGAGTCCTGGTTGCCTGATTTTATGATAAACGTCATCTTCCTTCTTCGTGTTTGACCCTATTGGTTTCAGTGGAGGAGATCTTTTGTTTCACTCACATGTTTCCTGGAAGATGAATCTTTCCTTTTGAATGATGACTATTGGGCAAAATTGTTGACCCCAATTCAAATCTTAGTCATACTTTTCAGGGCCAGCTCATTTCTTTTAAAGAAGAATGAATTCACTCACTATTCCTACTGACAAGGCCTTTAAATATATATATATATCAGGAAGTTTGTGAAGGATGATTGGTATTTTCTTAGAAAGCCTTTGTTTTAAGAATACCTTACTTTGGGTGTCGGGCAGTAGCATAGTGGGTTAAGTGCGCATGGCACAAAGTGCAAGGACCGGCGTAAGGATCCCGGTTCGAGCCCCCGGCCCCCCATCTACACAGGAGTCGCTTCACAGGCAATGAAGCAGGTCTGCAGGTGTCTATCTCTCTCTCCCCCTCTCTGTCTTCCCCTCCTCTCTCCATTTCTCTCTGTCCTATCCAACAACAACAACATCAATAACAACAACAATAATAACCACCACAATAAAATAACAAGGGCAACAAAAGGGAAAAACAAAACAAAAAATGAACAGATAGATTAATCTACTAATTATTTCAAAGAAGTCATATAGGATTTCTGTATAATATATTGCCACAGAACTTTGTCAGTCAAAACTAAATTAAAATAAAATGCAAGTGTGAAATGTTTGTTTCAAATGTGTTTGCAAAGTCCTAGGCAACAAGTATATTTCCTCCCTCACATAGCTACTTGCAGAGAAATCGCAGAGTTATACAATTTCCCTGATTCTCAGCCTGCAAACACAGGAGCAATATGAAGCAAAGTATCCTTTAGGAGAATTGCTTTATAAGGCCTTTATCAGGCTGTGTCCTGGGGGGACTGGGATAGAGCTTTAGAAAGTGGGGGCCGGGCGGTAGTGTAGCACAAGGACCAGCAGAAGGATCCCAGTTGGAGCCCCCGGCTCGCCACCTGCAGGGGGGTCGCTTCACAGGCGGTGAAGCAGGTCTATAGGTGTCTGTCTTTCTCTCCTCCTCTCTGTCTTCCCCTCCTCCTCTCTCGATTTCTTTCTGTCCTATCCAACAACAATGACAGCAATAACAACAATAATAATACCAACAACAACAATAAGGGCAACAAAAGGGGGAAAAAAAGTGTAGGTTTGGTCCCCAGTATAAACAGACTTTTCAGCAAGAAAACATCAAAGGTTTTCCAGCAAGGCCATATCTGAACTGTAAAAGATTAGGCTATTATGACTGTATAAACTACATATTATGACTATCAGAACCCGGCCTTAAGCCTGCCTAATTCTAGATGGGCTGGGGGCATAAGGTGTTCAGAGGAGAGTTTAAAATGCTCTCTTCACTCAGAAGAGCTCAAAGTTGAGGGTGAAAAGAAGAGATGGAAATCGAGAAATGGAAATGTGTCATGGCCATTTAAATAATTTTCTTATGGTGGCAATGTTTATTTTTATTAGTTATTTAATGATTAACAAGATTGTAAGATGACAGGGGTACAGTCCCATACAATTCCTACAACCAGAATTCCATGTCCCATCCCCTCCATTGGAAGCTTCTCTATTCCTTATCCCTTTGGGACTATGGACCAAAATTCTTTGTGGGATTCAGAACATGGGAGTTCTGGCTTCTGTAATTGCTTCTCCACTGAACATGGACATTGGTAACTGGATCCATATCCCCAGCCTGTTTTTATCTTTCCTTAGTTGGGTCGGACTCTGGAGAGGTGAGGTTCCAGGACACATTGGTGAGGTCGTCGGCCAAGGGAAGTCAGGATGGAATCATAGTAGCGTCTGCAACATGGTAGCTGAAAGTCAGTAAGATATAAAGCAGGAAAAATTAGTTAATACATAGGAACACAATGTTATGAATAGAGCAAATGAAATTAGGGGTTTTCATGTGGGAAGAAGCTAGAAAGTCTATTTTAGGTATGTTCCAAAGAACCCATGACTTTAGTAGTTTTTGCCTGAGTCTGATAGCTAACATGCAGGTGGACTAAAATTATTGTCTGGGGAGATAGTGTCAGAGTTGAGAATAGGGCTAGAAATCTGGATTAGGGCAAAGAGTGGCTCCCCAACATGGTGGAAGTATATAAATACCAGTGACTCCTTATCCCATCAATCTGACCCAGGGCCCATATCTAGTCCTATTTATTACAGGAGCCTGTGTGACCTCTGAGTCCCTGTCAGTCTGAGCTCGCAGTCCATGGTCACAGCTGGGAACATTCTAGGCTGCACTCACTTCAGGACTGGCCTCCCTCTGAGAGCATTGATTATTTTATTGAAAAAACATGAATATGAGAAAACAACATTATTGGTTCTTTCCTTGGTTCTTCAAGTGACCTATCATAGAATAAATGGTAATCTCTCTCCATTATTAACCAGTCATCTCTATCAGAAATAACACAGTAGACCCCTTTGTGGGCTCCCATTACCCTCAACTTGGATCAACAATGGTAGAGAATGTTCCATCCTCTGAAGGAGGCTGAACAACATACTCTATGCTACACCTGAGGAAGATGGGTGCTGATATTGGGGCAGCTTGGAACATTCCTACTCATGACCACAGAATGTGAGCTCAGATCTACAGGGATGCAGAGGTCACATAGGCTCCTAAGTTGAATATGGGCCCTAGATCACACATCAAATCAGTGGGGTTTACAGTCAACAATATGTATACACCTTTCCCATATTTGGGAGCTACTCTCTTCCCTGATTCAGCTTTCTGGTCCTTTTTCTTCCAGCCATGACAACAACTGGATTCCACATCAAATCAGTGGGGTTTACAGTCAACAATATGTATACACCTTTCCCATATTTGGGAGCTACTCTCTTCCCTGATTCAGCTTTCTGGTCCTTTTTCTTCCAGCCATGACAACAACTGGATTCCACATCAAATCAGTGGGGTTTACAGTCAACAATATGTATACACCTTTCCCATATTTGTGAGCTACTCTCTTCCCTGATTCAGCTTTCTGGTCCTTTTTCTTCCAGCCAGACAACAACTGGATTCCACCTGCATCTCAGATTTCAGGCTCAGAGGAGAAATACAAAACAACTAGTATAGCCACAGGCCCTTTGGAATATAACTAAAATATGCCTACCAGCTATCTACAAAACAGAGACCTCCCCCAACTCTTCACCTGCACTATTCCAGCCTTTAAGTTCATGATTAATCAACAATTTGTTTGGCTTTGTATGTTAACTCTCTTTTCAGCCACCAGGTTCCAGATGATAGCATGATGTCAACCAGACTTCCCTGGACAGACAACCCACTATTGTGTCCTGGAGCTCTGATTCCCCAGAACCTCGCTCCACTAGAGAAAGAGAGAGACAGGCTGGGAGTATGAATCAATCCGTCAATGCCCATGTTCAGCAGGGAAGCAATTACAGAAGCCAGACCTTCCACCTTCTGTATTCCATAATGAGCCTGGGTCCATACTCCCAGAGGGATAAAGAATAGGAAAGCTGTCAAGGGAGGAGTTGGGATACAGAGTTCTGGTGATGGGAATTGTGTGGAATTGTACCCCTCTTATCTTATGGTTTTGTCAGTGTTTCCTTTGTATTAAAAAAAAAAAAAGAATAAATGGTAATATCTGGCTGGTAGGCTTTGACTGTCAACAGCACAGTTGGAGACAGCAGCTTTACTGCAGCTTAGTGCTGAGAGATGTGCATGACTGTATGGAAGTGAATGATAGCTGACACATTACTCTCTTTGGTAGATGTCAGTATCAGTAGGCAGTCTTTGTTGGCCCTGTCTGAGTGTGTCTTCCTCTTTAGGAGGAAGTCTTGGCTAGTCTCAGGACTAGCCAAGTGACCTTCTGTGAGCCATTAATTATTAACAGAAGAGATATGTATCGCTTTAGGGAAGAAACTTTTAAGAATCAGCATTTGGATCACTTCATCTCATTCCTCTGTTCGAGCAAGTGACATCTCAGGTTGCCGACACCTACCACAGGGAGATGAGAAATTGTGTCCGTGTGTCAGCAGCTGTATTGTAAACCATTTACTGTACCCCACATCCCCCTAATAAAGAGATTTAAAAAAAAGAAACAGAAAGAAAAAGAAAAGAAAAACACTACTGTGTGAGCACTGGGTTTGTGCAGGGAGTGGAGTGACTGCCTCACAATAGACTTGGAACTTGAACAGGAAGCAGCTGTTTCTTCTTCAAGTTGTCCTTACCTGTCCTGACTGGTGTCCTGTTTTCAGTCACACTACAGCGCCATTATTAACATTGAAGATGTCTCTATAACACCTTGCTTAGGTTTCTCATTATTTATCTGCTTACTCTTTCCAAAAGGCCTTTGTTGTTTGTTTGTTTTGCCATTTCTTCATAAATAATAGAATACCAACTTCATCCCAACTCCAGTGGATCCAACTAATAGTTAGATGATTCTGAGCCAATCAGAACAACTTAGTATGTGACCTAGTTCTGAACAATGAGTTTTAAAGAAAAATCGGGCATTTTTTCCCCCTTTCTGCAAAGAGTGATGAAAGGTGTTTGTGTCCACTTAACTCCACACTTAACTTTGGAAGCCATCATTTAAGAATATTGTGTCTGGAAATGTAACCAAGAGGATTAATGCCAGTGTGCCCATGTCAGTGGAAGCAAGGATAGATGAACTAGTGTTAATTTTTAAAAGGTTTATTCATTTAGTTGTTTACTGATGAGACAGAAGGAGAAAGACGCGGAACATCACTCTAGCTCACGTGATGCCGGGGACTGAACTCAGAATCTCGGGCTTTTAAGCCAAGTGCCCCCTTCTATGCCACCAGCAAGAGCTGGTGTTCTTGATGACAGAAGTTGAACCAGGAGGTCAGTCTTAGGGCACCTTCTCTGGAGTGTGTTGCACACTCACAGATGTGTATGTACAATTAAGGACTCTCCAGACTGCTGTCCATAAGGCCGGCTCCAGCTTGTGTCCTCTGAAGACACTAGTAGAGTTCCTTTCCAACAAGTTTCTGGTCTTTTTGATAAAAGTCAACCATTCTGATAGGTGGTGGTATCTCACTGTGGTTCAAATGTGCATTTCTCTAATTGTAAGTGACGTGGAACATTTATTTTTCTTATTTATTTATTTGCCTCCAGGATTATTGCTGGGGCTTGGTGCCTACACTTAAAATTCGCTGTTCCTGGCGACTGTTTTTTCCATATATATATATAGATAGATAGATAGATAGATTATATAGGACAGAGAGAAATTGAGAGGGAGAAGGGAAGATAGATAAAGATAGGCACCTGCAGACCTGCTTCACTACTTGTGAAGTAAACCCCTCCCCCCACACACACACCTCCCAGAGATGGGGAACTGGGTTCCGCTGTTCCTGGTGGCTATTTTTTCCCTTTTGTTGCCTTTGTTGTTTTATCATTGTTGTTATTATTATTGTTGTTGTTATTGCTCTCGTTGTTGTTGGATAGGACAGAGAGAAATTGAGAGAGGAGGGGAAGACAGAGGGGGAGAGAAAGCTAGACACCTGCAGACCAGCTTCACCGCCTATGAAGCGACCCCCTGCAGGTGGGGAGCCGGGGGCTCGAACAGGGGTCCTTGAGCCGGTTCTAGCACTTTATGCCATGTGCGCTCAACCCACTGCACCACTGCCAGCCAACCCCCCTTGTGCTTCTTACTATGTGTACTTAACCCAATGTGCCGCTGCCTGGCTCCCTGGCATTTATTTCCACATGCCTCTTGTTCATCTGTATGAGTTTGTTTTTTTTTTAAAGAAGTATCTAAAACTACCTTTTTTTAAAAAATAAAAATTTATTAGTGATTTAATATTGATCTACAAAATGACAAGATAGCAAGGGTACAACTCAGCACTGTTTCCACCACCAGAGTTCTGAGCCCCCATGCCCTCCGTTATAAATGACAGCAGTTTTCCTAAGGTGGTAGAGATGGGTTGACTGTTATTTCTACAACTATCTGTCTATATTTTTTATGTTTACCCCCCTTTCCCCCTTATGGTCCCGTCTTCTCTTCCTTTCCAAGTCACACCTACACCTGTTACTACATCCAAATGTCTCTCCCTCTTTCCTTCTTTTTCTGGTTCCCGATAGAGTTGGAGTCCAGAGCCCTCTGGTCATCTTCCCTCTATCAGTTCTCCCCCATGAGGAGCATGGACCCAAATTCTTTATGGGGAGCAGAAGGCGGGAGTTCTGGCTTCGGTAATTGCTTCTCCACTGGACCTGGGTGTTGGCGGGTGGATCCACCCCACTAGCCTGCGAAACTACCTTTTTTCTTTTTGCCGTGGCTGAATGACTTTTTTGACATCAGATAGGAATGTTCTGTTTTAAGTGTAATCTTCTGGAGACACTTAACTAATATCTTAGTTATTTTGGCATATACTTTTATTTTAATCTAGTAGCTAAGACAAATATACAAACTCATCTTGTATAGATATTTAATAAAAATCCTTGTAACTGTTGTGAAAAAATGCACTAAGAACAATCCACTTGTCCTTAAAGTCGTGCAGATTTTCTACCTGAATAATCCAATTCAGATTCATAAAAAAAAAAATCTTATTTTTAATCCATTTTATCCTATTTTAATATGGCTATGACAAATTAGATAGTAGTTTATTATTGTGTTTATGGTTCTTTTCCACTCTCTGTATCTTTCATTTTTTTTCAGTTAATCTACTGCTGGGTCAAGTATTGTTGCTTCTTGCAATGGTGATCTCACAACATTCTTTTCAAAGTTAAATCTTGAATCAGTTATATCTTAATCAAACTTGTATCTTGAATCATAGTTATATCTTTTCAAAGTTATATCTTGAATCAGTTATATCTTAATCAAACTTATATCTTGAATCAAAGTTATATCTTTTCAAAGTTATATCTTCTATAAGGGGCTGGGTGTTGGGGCACCTGGTTGAGCATACACATTACAGTGTGTGCAAAGACCCAGGTTCAAGCCCCTGGTCCCCACCTGCGGGGTGGGGGGATGGATTTTAGGAGTGGTGAAGCAGGGCTGCGGATGTCTCTCTGTCTCTTTTTCTCTCTATCTCTCCCTTCTGTCTCAAGTTCTGTCTCTATCCAATAAATAAGGATCATAAAAAAAATTAAGAAAGGGACCAGGTGGTGGCGCACCTGCCTGAGCGCACATGTAACAATGCTGAGGACCCGGGTTCAAGCCCCTGGTCCCCACCTGCAGGAGGAAAGCTTTGCGAGTGGTGAAGCAATGTTGCAGGTGTCTCTCTGTCTCTCCCTCTCTATCACCCCTTTCCCTCTAGATTTCTGGCTGTCTCTATCCAATAAATAAAATAAAGATAATAAAAAAAAATTTAAGGAAAACAACTTTTAAGAAAGAAATTTAATATTAAAAGATACAGAATAATTTTATAGAAGGAGCTGCTTTTGTACATTGTCCTGTGAAACTTTCTCTGCACGGTCTAATGCTCTGAGTTGATAGGGAATGTCATTGATTGCTTGTGGCTTTTTGGTTATTGGAGCATTTCCATTCTTGCATCAGCTGAACAGAAATCATGAAATATCTATAGTGGAGAGGACAGTCATCACATTGTAGTTAAAAGCTTTGTTGCTGCACGTCACGTGATGAATAAGAGTAACGGACTTGGGCTAGTGAGATAACCAACCCACTTGGATGGTGTGCGGCTTTGCCATGTGAGCTGTATAGTTCCAGTCGGATTCCTAAGCGCTGAGGGAACCTGGGGTGCTCTCCTACCTCCCCCACCCCCTCTGTCTTTCTCTCTGCAGTCTCTGTCTTTATTTAAAACAAAGTCATAGGTTCATGATAGTCAATGGTGTACAAAGAGCCTGTACTCTTTTTTAAATTTTTTATTATCTTTATTTATTTATTAGGTAGAGACAGACAGAAATCAAGAGAGAAAGGGGAGTCGGAGAGGAAGAGAGCCAGAAAGACACCTGCAGCCTTGCTTTACCACTCGCAAAACTTTCCCCCTGCAGGTGGGGACGGGGTGCTCGAACCTGGGTACTTGTGTACTGTGACATGTACACTCCAGCAGGTGCACCACCACCCAAACCCCTCTCTCTCTCTTTTTTTAAATTTGGGGTTAATGGTTAACAGTTCAGTTGTTGATACATGGGCACAATGTCTCATGATGGGTGTCTGCAGAACAGCCTCAGCCCAGCAAAGCTAGTTCTCTACCACTTAACCAGCTGGTTACTTAGGGTGCAGTTGTTTCTGCAAACAAGACGAACAGAGAGGCATTTTGGCTTAGAGGTAAGCTCATAAAGCCTGTGCCACCCTGCATCTAACTAAAATTCTTTATAGTAATGAATAAGAGCAAAATATTGCAACAGTGAACTTATGTAACAGGAAACCAGCATGATTGAATAGGAAAGAACCTTTAAAATGTGTTGTGGGGGCCAGGAAATGGCTCATCTGGTAGTTTGCAATTTACCATGAATGAGAAACCAGGCTTAAGCCTCCAGATATCCCTGATGGAACACAGGAAGGAGCCAAGATGAGTCAAGATGCAATACTGCTAAACAAAAAGGGGCCACTTTTTTTGATTATATCATATTGGATATAATCAAGTCCAAGGAGAAGCAAAGCAGTGAGGAAAAGGAAGCTAAAGTCTTAAAAACCAGAGGCACGTTGAGAGCAGTCGACAGCCAGCCGTCTGCTGGGGGACTCCATTTCCCCGTGTACTCCACTTGGCTGTTATAATCGGATCTCAAACTACCTGGCCGCCACTCAATAAAGGCTGCCTTCTGTTTCCCCTTGGCAATGTTTTTGCTATGAATGGAGAAGGAAAAAAAATAGTCAGATAGCAAATATTTATCAAAAAGCTACTGCATTCAAAGTGTCAGGCACTGGCCAGGAATTCACAACACACAGATAAGTGAAGCATGGTTCCTGTCCATGAGAAGGACCTAAATGTCCAGATATACTTGTGCAAAGAACAGATCAGTGGACCCAAAGAATTGCTTAATAGAGGTTGGAAAGCAGAGGATGACTTCAATTGTCTATTTTTTTTTTTTCTTGCCACCCAAGTTTTATCTCTGGGGCTTGGTGTCTACACGCCTCATTGTTCCTGGTGGCTGTTTATTTTCATTTTCTTTTTGTGATGAGGGGTGAGAGACAGAGACAAAGAGAGACACTAGGGACTCCCAGGAGGCATGGCAGTGAAGTAAAAGGGAACAGAAAGGACCCCTCCCCCCTCCAAAAGAAAAAACACAACAAATACCTACAATGGAAGACCTCATCAAAGCCAGCAACTACAACCGAGACATCTGTAGTCACAGAAACCAAGTTGCAGACGCCGCCATGATGTCATCCTGACCTCCCTGGGCAGGCGACCTCACCAATGTGTCCTGGAACCTCACCTCTCTAGATCCCTGCCCCACTAGGGAAAGACAGAAACAGGCTGGGGGGTGTGGATCCACCTGTCAAAGTCCATGTCCAGTGGAGAAGCAATGACAGAAGCCAGAACTCCCACTGCCTGCACAGCAAAAACAATCTTAATCCATACTCCTAGTGGGGGAGAAGTAATAGAAGGAAGAAGATAAGAGGGTTCTGAACTCCGGCTCCGTCAGCACCCAGAGAGAGAGGAGGAAAAGGAGAGGGACATATGGAGGTAGTAATGGGGTCATGAGAGACCTGGAGGGGGAGAGAGGACTGGACCTGGAAGAAAAAGGGAGCAATTATGTACAAATGCAGACAGACAGTTGTAGAGATGGTGGTTGGCCCATGTCTGCAGCCTTAGGGGAACTGTGGCGCTTTGCAGTGGGGAGACAGGGCATTCAGAACTCTGGTGGTGGGAATCATGTAGAATTATACCCGTTACATGTAATTTTGTAAATCAATATTAAATCACTAATAAAATGTTTGTGGAGAGTAGATAGCTTAATGATTATGCAAACAAATTCTAAATTCTAAAGTCTCAGGTTCAATCCCCCACATCACCATAAGCCAGAGATGAACAGTGCTCTGGTTAAAAAAAAAAAAAAGAAGAAGAAAACTAATAAAATTTTTAAAAAAGAGAAAGAGAGACACCTGCATCTTTGTTCCACTGCTCCTGAATCTTTGTCTCCTGCAGGTGAAGATTTGGAACTTGAACTCTGGTCTTTGTGCTTGGTAATGTCTGTGCTCTTTCGGGAGAATCGCCGCCTGGCCCCAATTTTCAATTCTATTTATTATGCTAAGATCACCTTTTTTTCCATCTACAGTGTGACAGACATAAAAGGAGAGAAAGGGGTAAAGAGACAAAATTTTGAGAGACAGGATAGCACTACTCCACCTCTCCTGAAGTTTCCCCCTGCATGATGCTGTCACAGGCTGGTGGCAAGATTGAACCAAGTCCTTTCAAAGGATGAAGTGATATCTCTGCCCTGGGAATTATCTCCCAGTGGCTAAGATGCCACTTTAAAAATTATTATTATTATTTGTACTGAGGGTGTTGATGTTTTATAGTGTAGTCATTGACATATGCATACAGTTTCCTTATGTACCAGGCCCCCAGAGGTGTTTTTTTCCCTTTCCCTCCCCAGAGTCCTTTGCTTTGGTGAAATACACCATATCCAGTCCGTGTTTTACTTGGTACTCTCCCTCCCTGTACCGTACTTTATTAAGTCCCACTAATATGTGAGACCATGGAGCCTTCTATTTTTGGCTTACCTCACTCAACATGATGTCCTGAAGTTTCATCCAAGAGGATGCAAAGAAGACAACTTTTTCACTTTTAACAGCTGAATGGTATTTTTTTTTTTTTTTTTTAGCCACTCATATGGTATTGGACATCTGGGTTGCTTCCCAGTTCTGATCATTACAAACTGTGCTGCCATGAATATATGTATACATATATCTCTTCTGTCTGGAGATAGATGTTTCTGTCTCCTTTGGGTAAATCCCCAGGAGAGGAATTGCTGGGTCTTAGGGTAGATCCATTTCTAGTGTTCCAGTCAGTCTCCAAATTGCTTTCCATAATGACTGGACCATTTGTACTCCCAGCAGCAGTGCAGAACTGTCCTTTTTCTTCTACATCCTCTCCAACACTTGTCATTTCTGTCCTTTCTGATAAATGACATCCTCACCAGTGCCAAGTGGTATCTTACTGTCTCTGCTTGCCCTTCTCTGATCAGTGGCTTTGAGCACCTTCTCATATATCCGCTGGCCTTCTGGGTCTCTTCCTAAGTGAAATTTCTGCCCATGTTCTGGCCCCATTTTCTGATGGGGTTGCCTGTTTTCTTGGTGCTAGCTTGCTGAGCCCTGAGGTGTGTTGTGTAAAGACCTTCTTCCATGCTGTAGGGTGTATTTCTAATTGGGTGTTGCTACCCTTCTCTGTGCAAAAGCTCTTCAGTGTAATGTAGTCCCATTGGTTTATTTTACCTTTTGTTTTCTTTGCTGTTGGATTTTATCCTCGAAGGTTTTTTTGAAGCAGAGGTTGTGACGTGTCCTGCCAATATTTTCTTCTATGTATTCGATAGTTTCTGACCTAATGTCCATGTCGTTGATCCACTTGGAGTTGACTTTTGTGTATGGTGATAACTGATGGTTCAATTCCATCCACTTGCATGTTTCAATCCAGTTTTTCCAACACCATTTGTTGAACAGATTCTTCTCTTGCCATTTAATGGTTTGAGCCCCCTGTCAGAAATTAGGTGACTGTAGATGTAGGGGGTTTATTTCTGGATCTTCAATTTTACCCCACTGGTCTGTGCATCTATTTTGTTTCTAGTACCAGGCAGTTCTGGCTCTAGTAGCTCTGTAGTATAGCTTGAGGTCAGGTAGTATGGTGCCTTTTTCTGGTCTTGTTCCTTTTTCTTAAGATTGTTTTGGCAATGCTGGGGATTTTTTGGTTCCAGATAAATTTTTGAAGTTTTGGTTCTATTCCTTAAAAAAAAAAAAAGTTTGTTGGTACTTTGATGGTGGTGACATTAAATCTGTATATGGCTCTGGATGGGAGATAGGTGGGATATTTTGATGATGTTAATCCTTCTAATCCCGAGCATGGGATGTCTTTCCACTTCATTGTATCTCTTTCTATTTCCTTGAAGACTGATTCGTAATTCTTAGTGTGTAAATCCTCTCCTTTAAGGTGGCATATTTAAGAAAGCTGTTATCTGTATAATCGCTGTATTTTATATTAAAAGGACAGTTTAATGTCTAAAATAGGGAGGACAGGTTTTTCAGAGTAAAGTGCAGGCTTTCAAATATCCGTAAAATTAATGGCACTACAAATGTGCTACATGGTCCATTTCACATTTCAAAGAGAAGCAGTACTACTTCTTATAAAGCAAGATTTGAGAACCATGAACTAGATGGACTCATGTATTTCCAAAGTCTGACATATAGGCACATTTTGGCATACATTTTTTAAAACAAATGTCCGCTAGAAATCCCAGAAAGTGCGATTGCCCGAGAATAATTCTGCCAGTTGCTCTAGTGGGAGTGTCACTGTGGCCCAGCCTCCAGCCTCCACAGGCAATGAGTCTTCAGATTGAGCTTCGAATGGTGCCACTGAAGAAATTGGATGTGACCCAGGAGACGTCTCACTGCTTCTTGTGGGGCCGACCCCAAGTTAATCAGAGAAAAGCCTTTGATAAAGGACCTGGAAACATAATGTCATTACGTGTTCTTGACCAGTGCTGTAATTTAGAATGGAAAAATGCCCAAGGGATGTTGCTATGTCACACAGCAAAATAAGCACTAAAGCCCCCAGCACAACTGGAAACCTCAACTTCCCCAGCATCCTGACATCTGTTCACCTGTGCCAGCCTGAACAGGAGAAGCTCTTTTTCTAAATCCACACAGCCCTGCACAAAGTGTACACACCTGCACACTGCTGTACACACACAGAGATGTACTTTTGTTTTGATTTGTTTTGTTTTGTTTCCCCACCAGGCTTATTGCTGGGGCTCATTGCTGCTCCTGGAGGCCCTTTTTTCCCCCATTTTATTGGGTAGGATAGAGAGAAATTGAGAGGAGAAGGGGTGATAGAGAGGGAGAGAGAAAGAGACACCTGTAGACCTGCTTTGCCACTTATGAAGGGTCCCCTCTACAGGTGGGGGGGCGAAGGTCCTTACACGTGTCCTTGAGCCTAGTACTGTGTGCCCTTAACTGGGTACACCACGGCCCAGCCCCCAAATGTAATTTTTTTCAATGGAGTGTCCAGTATTAAACCAAAGGCCTTATGATAAGTGTGTGTTACCGTCAAGCAGCCTCCTGGTCTGATATTTTTATTCTATACACATAGGCTGAGAGAATAGAAGATGAGACAGAGTGGAGAGAGGAAGAGACACAAATGCACTGCCCCACTACCCAAGGAGGAGCTTCTGGGCTTCCATGGTGCTCTGTTGTGGGGCCAGGATCATACCCAGAGCCTTGTGCACAGGAAGTGGCTTGCTGTACCCAGTGAGATATCTCCTGGCTTCCTGAATGTATTTGTAATGTTTCCATGAGCTTTCAAACATATTCCATTGGTTACGCAAGAAATTACAGCAACAACGCATGAAGACCAAGATATCCTCAGCTGAAATTCAATTTTTTTTTTAATTCCAAAATGGTACCATCAAATCCAGGGGTAGGGGGGTTATTCTTATACTCGGGGAAGTTTCTCAATTTTCCTCAGATGCTATCGTCTTATAAAAGGTTCAGGGGCCTTGTGGTGGCGCACCTGGTTAAGCACACATGTTACAATGTACAAGGACCCAGGTTTAAGTCCCCCGGTCCCCACCTGCAGGGGGAAAGCTTCACGAGTGGTGAAGCAGTGCTGCAAGTGTCTCTCTTGCCCTCTCTACCTCCCCCTCTCCTTTTAATTTCCCTGTTTCTATCTAACAGTAAATAAATAAACAAAAGGTTTAAAGAAAAAAAGAAAAATATTTTTTTAATGATTCAAAGTATGCCCTAGTTATTTTTGTGTTCCATAAAGACAATGTATAAGTCAGCTTCTTAATCTGTAAGTCATTCTCTCCTAGAATTAGAATGCTTGCCAATTTGTACTTGAGATGAAAACAACACAGCCACCACTGTACTGAGGGAAAGCCCATGATGCTTACCAACAGGAGTTACTTTCGTCATAAGTAATGATCACAGTGAATAGCTATCAACAACTACAACACCCGAAGAGGCAAATAAATAAACTCTTTGACAGATGACATCACACAACTCATGCAAACAGAGGCAAATAGAAGTAAATGAAAACGCATAATCAAGATAGTAGGAAAACTCTCAGAACACAAGTCTTCTGGAGTTTCTTTTGTTACTAGGCCAACGTAGAAGGGTTCCTGAGGCTTCTGTCCTTGTGTCTGTCAGTTCACGTTGCCTTCTTTTTATTATCTTTATTTATTTATTGGATAGAGACAGCCAGAAATTGAGAGGAAAAGGAGAGGTAGAGAGAAAGAGAGAGAGAGAGAGAGAGACACCTGCAACACTACTTCATCACTCACTGCTTCCCCACTCACAAAGCTTTCCCCCTGCAGCTGGGGCCTAGATGGGGCCTGCACTCAATGAGGTTACTTGGTCAAGATACAGAGATTGCTGGTACAGTGGGCTGGGTAGTGGCACACACAGTATGAAGCACAAGGACCCTCAAAAGGAACAGGCTTGAGACCCCGGCTCCCCACCTGTGGGGGGGGGGGACGCTTACAAGCAGTGAAGCAGGTCTGCTAGTATCTATTATTTCTCTCTCCCTTTCTATCTCCCCCTCTCCTCTCAATTTCTCTCTGTCCTATCCAATAAAATGGGGGGGAGCAATAACCCTGGGGGCAGAGAGAGAGATTGAGAGGGAGAGAGAAAAGAAGAAGAAAGAGGAGGAGGAGGGGGAGGGAGGCATGGCAGGATGGGGGGGGGAGAGAGAGATTGCTGGGACATAGAGACTACAGCTTAAACAAATGAATGTGCATTTCAGGCTCAGCTAGTTCATTTGATCCCAGCCCTGAAAGAGAACAGAACTGGGAACTGTCATTTGAATGAAATATGACTATCCAAGAAGAGAAAATGAAACAAACACTCCTGTGCAAACTGCCACCCAATGTTCCAGGTTCCAAAGTACAGCCTGGGGCAGTGCCAGCTGGTCCTTCTCAGGAAACTGAGCTTGTCCCCAGCCGAGGGAATCTGATCGACTCTATCCCACAGGAAATACTTTGCTGTCCATTACCATAAAGCCTCATGAAGAATGAACGATTAAGGCAATGACTAGAGACTGATCAAAGGAGGCAGGCTGTGTAGAGATAATTAGGGCTTCTGCTGTTTTCTTGGCACTCAGGCTAGAACCCGGGGTTATGGTCTTGGAATAATAAATAGAGTAGAATTACTATGTGGGTAGAATAATGATAGCCCACTAGTGAAAGCATAGTGTGCCCCCCCCAGCACTGTGCTAAGCATTGACATCAGCTAATTCTTATGGCAGTGCTCTGAGGTCTTGAGGTCCATGTCACCATCATTATTATATCATCATCGTCCTTCCTTACAGGTGTGGGAAATTGTAGATACATTTCCAGTAGATTCCAAGGCATCAACTCATAAAGTTGCTCCCCAAGTCTTGCTTTTGATGAATGGTCAGGCCAGGAGCCAACCCCTCACCTGACTGACTTAAAAAAAAATTATACACACACACACACACACACACACACACACACACACACACACGGGGGTCGGGCGGTAGCACAGAAGGTTAAGCGCACATGGCATGAAACACAAGGACTGGTAAGGACCCCATTCTGAGCCCCCG
This sequence comes from Erinaceus europaeus, assembly GCF_950295315.1. Lineage (NCBI taxonomy): Eukaryota > Metazoa > Chordata > Mammalia > Eulipotyphla > Erinaceidae > Erinaceus > Erinaceus europaeus. The sequence goes on from NC_080172.1 coordinate 6,386,349, forward strand.
GCTCCCCACCTGCAGGGGACTCACTTCACAGGTGGTGAAGCAGGTCTGCAGTTGTCTTTATCTTTCTCTCCCCCTCTCTGTCTTCCCTTCCTCTCTCCATTTCTCTCTGTCTTATCCAACAACAATGACATCAATAACAACAACAATAACAACTACAAGTACAACTACAAGAGCAACAAGATGAGAAAAAATATATATATACATTTTTTAAATTTTTAATATTTATTTATTCACTTTTGCTGCCCTTGTTTTATTGTTGTAGTTATTATTGCCGTCATTGTTGGCTAGGACAGAGAGAAATGGAGAGAGGAGGGAAAGACAGACAGGGAGAGAGAAAGATAGACACCTACAGACCTGCTTCACCGCTTGTGAAGCGACTCCCCTGCAGGTGGGGAGCCAGGGGCTCAAACCGGGATCCTTATGCCGGTCCTTGTGCTTTGCGCCACGTGCGCTTAACCCACTGTGCTACCGCCCGACTCCCTATATATACATATTTTAAACTCATTTATTTTATTACTGGATACAGACAGAATTAGAGGAGAGTGTGAGATAATAAGGGGAAATAGACACCTGCAGCTCTGCTTCACCACTCATGAAGCTTTCTCCCTGCAGGTGGGGACCAGGGGCTTGAACCTGGGTCCTTGCGTGTTGTAATGTGTGCACTTAACGAAGTGCACCACCACCTGGCCCCCCAGACTGACTTCAGAGTCTGAGGTTACTATTATGCAAGCATATCATGACCACCCTTGACATTCCCAGAAAATAATGCTTTTTAATTTTTATGTGGCTGTGGACTTCAGCTGGGTGAAAATTAAAGTCAGAAGTAATCAACCTCTACAAATTCTAATGTATTTGTCCACATGAATTCCTACATAAATCTTAAGATGTGCTAGGCCAGGTCAGATTAATATCACTGCTCAACACAGAGCTTGGGCTACACAGAAGTCTGAGCAAGGACTCTTGAAAACATGGTTAATTTTTTTCCTCCAAAGTACTACTCCGTTCTGGCTTATCGTGGTGCTGGGGACTGAATCTGGGAGCTTTGGTAATTCAGGCATGAAAGTCTTTTTTGCATAACCTTATGCTCTCTCTCCAGCAGGCAACAACTCTTGAAGCCACTTCTTCTTCTTTTTTTTTTTTTTTACTTTTTTGTTTTATTATTTATTGTATAGAGACACAGCAAAATTGAGAAGGAAGGGGAAAATAGAAAAAAAAGAGAAGGGGGCCAGGTGGCGGTATAACTGGTAAGCGCACATAGTACTATGTTCAAGGATCCACGCAAGGACCCAGGTTTAAGCTCCCACTACCCACCTGCGAGGGAGGTCACTTCACAAGCAGTAAAGCAGATCTGCTGGTGTCTCTCTTTCTCTTTCCATCTCTCCCTCCTCTCTCAATTTCTGTCTGTCCTATCCAATAAAATGCAAAAAAAAAAAAAAGTCTTCCAGGAGCAGTAGATTCACAGTGCTGCACCAAGCCCCAGCGATAACCCTGGAGGCTAAATCAATCAATCAATCAATCAATCAATCAATGGAAGAGAACGAGGAGACACCTACCACCTACATCACTGCTTCTCCACTCAAAGATTTACCCCTAGAGCTTGAGGGACCTGGAGTATTAGAACCTGTGTACTCAACCAGGTGCCCTACTGCCCAGCCACCTTGCTTTAATATTTATTTGCTTATTTATTTTATTTGCTAGACAGCGAGAAGTTGAGTGGGAAGGGGAAACAGAGGAGAGAGAGCGAGCCCTTCGGCGCTGATTCACAGCTTGTGAATTTTCTCCCCTGCGGGTGGGGGGCTGGGTCCTTGAACCTGGGTCCTGAGGGCTGGCCATGTGTGTGCTGAAGTCCACATTCCTGGTCTCCTCACCTTTGAACCTTTCACTGGCAAAGATCCTCTTCTCTTCTACCTAAAGTCAGGCTCTCCATCCTCTGTATGTTTGAGTACTCTGATTCCTGGTGAGCTTTAAAAATGTTCAAGAGTTAAAACAACAAGAACAAGAACAAAGGAAATTATTCATCACAGCTGATGTGCATGGCCTATGAGTCTGCCTGGCGAAGTACACGTCAGTTATCATTAGCAAAGAAAGGATCATTTTCAAGGATGTTTTATGATCCCAAGTCCTTGAGTCATAGCCGGCAAGTGATAGTGAACTTTGAACCAGGAACAGGAGCTTTTTTAATTTTAATTTATTAGTGATTTAATAATGATTAACAAGATTGTCAGATAACAGAGGTCAGATAACAATTCCATACAGTTCCCACAACCAGAGTGCCATGTCCCATCCCCTTCACTGGAAGCTTCCCTATTCTTTCACTCCTCTGGGATTATGGACCAAAATTCTTTGTTGTTGATGTTGTTTTGTTTTGTTTTGTTACCAGAGCACTGTTCAGCTCTGGCTTATGGTGGTGCAGGGGATTGAACCTCAGGCATGAGAGTCTATTTGCATAATTATTATGCTATCTACCCTCTGCCCTGGACCAAAATTCTCTGTGGGGAGTAGAAGGTGGGAGTTCTGGCTTCTGTAATAGCTTCTTCACTGGACATGGATGTTGGCAGGTGACATGTTGGTGAGGTCATCTGCCTAGGGAAGTCAGATGGTATCATAATAGTGTCTGCAACTTGGCGGCCGAAAAGCAGTAAGATGTAAAGCACGACAAACTGTTGAATAAACAGGAACCCCAAAGTAGGAATAGAGAAGATGAAATTAGGGGTCTGTGTGTGGGAAGAATCTAGTAAGTCTATTTTATTTTAGGTCTGTTCCAAGGGGCTCATGACTTTAGTAATTTTTGCCTCAGCCTGACAGCTAACATGCAGGTAGACTAAAAATATTGTCTGGGAAGATGGTGTCAGAGTTGAGAATAGGGCTAGAAATCTGGATTAGGGCAGAGAGTAGCTCCCACACATGTCAAATGAGAAAAGTATGTAAATACCATTGACTGCTTAGCCCGTTGATCTGACCCAGGACCCACATCTAGTCCTACTGAGCACAGGAGCCTGTGTGTCCTCTGAGTCCCTATCAGTCTGAGCTCCCAGTCCATGGTCACAGCTGGGAACCTTCTAGGCTGCACTCATGTCAGGACCCGTCTTCCTTGAGTGGCAGAGCAGGCTGACCAGCCTCCCTTTGGAGGAAGTGGGGCTGTCCCTACCATTGCTGGAACCTGAGCTTTTTAATCAGAAACGATGTGACTAAATGTTACTGAAAACTGCCTACCTGGACCAGACCCGGCACAGAAACAGGAAAAATAGATGAGTGAGCTATAATCACCCTTCAAAAGTTCACACACAGTCTGACTAGTAGTACCTTTTTAATGCATGAAAGTGATAGCTACAGAAAAGCGGAGGCAGGTTTCAAGAGATGTCACTTGGATTGCCAGAGCATTTTCACCAACTCTGTATAGGAGAGGAGTTCAGAAGAGGCTGGGGGATGAGGGCTCACAGGCTGAGCATGCGTGGCCCCCCTGGGAAGAGCGGGGTCTAGTTGGCCCTTCTGGAAAAGCTGGTGATCTTCAAATGAGAGGTTCGGGCAGACGAGTTCAGTCTAGGATGGACACCAAAGTTGAGGCCTAATTGTGAAAACTTGCAGGACAATTTTAAGAAGCTCAGTTATTACTCATCTACAGAGAACCACTGCTGCTTTTGAGAAAGAGATGGATGAAAATGAAGGATGTATTTTCTTCACTCAATACTGGGGATGGCAAGAGAACAACTAACTGGTGATGTATTTTTGAGCAGATTTTTTTTTCATTATTTAAATTTATTTTAAAATATTATTATTATCACCTCCAGGATTACCGCGGGTGCTCGGTGCCTGCACTACAAATTCACTGCTTCTGGTGGCCATCTTTGTTTGTTTGTTTGTTTTGTTTTCATTGTTGTTGCTGCTGCTGTTATTATTGTTGGATAGGACAGAGAGAAATTGAGAGAAGAGGGGAAGACTGAGAGGGGGAGAGAAGCTTCAGATCTGCTTCACTGCTTGTGAAGTCACCCCCCCACCACAGGTGGGGAGCTGGGGGCTCGAACCAGGATCCTTGTGCAGGTCCTTGAACTTGGTACCCTGTTCACTTAATCTGGGGAGCTACCGCCCAGCTCCCTTTCTCATTTTTTTCTTTTTAATTGAGGGGGTTAATGCTTTACTGTACAGTCACTGTGACATGAGTGTAATATCCTTATGCACTGGGACCCCAGACTTCTCTTCCACCCCTCCTTGCCTAGAGTTCCTTGCTCTGATGCGATACATGATGAAATACTACTCAAGTATTAAAGACAGTGAAGTCATAGCTCCTTTGCGTCGTCTTGGAGGGAACCTGAAAACATCCTGTTAAGCAAGATAAGCCAAAAAGAAGGACACATACCAGATGGGCTCACTTATTCATAAGCGAGAACTGGTAAATGGGGTCAGGGAGCGAGAAAACAAAGTAAGGCAACTGGTCATGTCTATTACTTATGTCGCTACTCTTCACATATTTAAGTAGACTTTTACCTTGATTTCTTTTTTCCCCTCCAGAGTTATTGCTGGGCTCGGTGCCTGCACCATGAATCCACCGCTCCTGGAGGCCATTTTTTTCCCCCTTTTGTTGCCCTTGTTGTTGTAGCCTCGTTTTGGTCATCGTTACTACCATTGTTGATGCTGTTCGTTATTGGCTAGGACAGAGAAAAATGGAGAGAGGAGGGGAAGACAGAGAGGGAGAAAGACAGACACCTGCAGACCTGCTTCACCGCCTGTGAAGCGACGCTCCTGCAGGTGGGGAGCCGGGGGCTCGAACCGGGATCCTTATGCCGGTCCTTGCGCTTTGCGCCACGTGCGCTTAACCTGCTGTGCTACTGCCGGACTCCCAATTACCTTTATTTATTGGATAGAGACAATCAGAAATTGAGAGGGAAGGGGGGAATAGAGAGAGACAGACAGACATCTGGAGCACTGCTGTACCATTTGCCAAGCTCCGCGTCTCAGGTCGGGTTACAGGAGGCCGGAACCTGGATCCTTGTGCATTGTAACATGCGCGAGCAGGCAGGTGAGCTGCCACCCGACCCCAGTAAACTTTCTTTGTTTGGAGGCGGGGGGGGGGGGGGGGGGGGGGGGGGGCTCATGGTTACAGGGCAGTTGCTGGAACATAGGTGTCTGCAAAACACTCTCACACCCAGCCTAGGTCCCTTCTCATCTTCAGGCACCAGGATTCCAAGTCCACACTCCCCCCCCCCCCCAGGTCCTCTCCCTTCCTGCCTTTGCTTTGGAGCAATACACCAAACCCAGTCCAAGTTTGACTTTATGTTTCCCCTTTCTGTTCTTGTGTCTTAACTACTACCCATGAGTGAGATCACCCCAATTCCATCCTTCTCTTTCTGACTTACCTCAATGAAACAGAGCTCTCTCTCTCTCTCTCTCTCTCTCTCTCTCACACACACACACACACACACACACACACACACACACACTGTGCCTGCTTCATAAACACATAGCTATTTGAATTTTCACAAAGTGGGAAAAAAAGTGCAACGAGCAAACACAACATGATTTCGAAAATTGCCAGCAGCCTAGAATGCTCTCCCGTAGACCCTTCTGATGAGTAATCCCACAAACTTTTCCACAGTTCTGTGTTCCGTCACCCTGTGTCAGTGTTGCTTGCTCTTTCACGTTACACGCACGGAATCATACTACATATTCTTTCACGTTGGACCTTTTTCTCAGCATAATGCTTCCATACTGTAGCATGCAGTTATCCTTTCATTTATTGCTGTGTATTGTACACATTTGATAGAGTTGTTGTAATGGTGATGGGCAGTTGGGAAGTTTCCAGCTTTGGGCTATCATAAGCACTGCTGGTGTTGATTGAAATAAACACTGCTGGGGGCGGGCAGTGCACATGGTGAAATAATCACTGCTAGGGAGTGAATCTAAAGTTTAGGAAAAAGAGAAATTTATTGAAGAGGTTATTCAGAGCCAAGTAGAGGTATAAGACAGTGCCCATTGTCAGGGAATTGGGCTTCAGTTATATAGACAATTAAAAAAAAATTTATTTATAAAAAGGAAACACTAACAAAAACCATAGGATAAGAGGGGTACAACTCCACACAGTTCCCACCACCAGAACTCCGTATCCCATCCCCTCCCCTGACAGCTTTGCTATTCTTTATCCCTCTGGGAGCATGGACCCAGGGGCATTGTGGGATGCAGAAGGCGGAAGGTCTGGCTTCTGTCATGGCTTCCCCGATAGACATGTTATATGCACAGAAAGAATACATAATTGTTGATAGAAAAGAAGACAGCTGGGGTCAGGTGGTAGCATGCCTGGTTGAGCACACATGTTTCAATGCTCAAAGACATGGGTTCGAGCCCCCAGTTCTCACCTGCAAGGGGAAAGCTTTACGAGTGGTGGAGAAGGGCTGAAGGTGTCTCTCCCTCTCTATCTTCTCCTACCCTCTCAATTTCTACCTGTCTCTATTCAATAAATAAACAAAATTCAAAAAGGACACATTTAGTTAATTGCCACCAGTTAGTTTTTTCATATTGCTAAAGATCTGTATCTAACCGTCCAAGTTCACTGATAAAGGAAAAGGACTGTTCATCGCTTCAAACTAACCCCTTTATCTTTCTGTGTTCATTTAGTCAGAGTTACCTATGTTTGGGAAGATGTAAATAGTGGAATTTATTATTTTTTATTTTTTTATTATCTTTATTTATTTATTTGTTGGATAGAGACAGTCAGAAATCAAGAGGAAAGAGAGGGATAGAGATGGTGAGCAACAGAGAGACACCTGCAGCTCCACTTCACCACTTGTGAAGCTTGCCCCCTGCAGATGGGGACCGGGGACTCAAACCTGGGTCCTTGTACATTGTAACATGTGTGCTCAACCAGGTGCGTCACCAAATAGCCCCTAAATAGCAGAATTTATTTGACATTCTTATTCTAAAACTATCCCTCTAGACACAGGGACATCAGTATATTATACTTTTAAAATATTTCTGGGTCTGGGCAGTGGCACATCGGATTAAGTGCACATAGTATGAGGTGCAAGGGACCGTGCAAGGACCCCTGTTGGAGACCCCAGCTCCCCACCTGCAGGGGAGACGCTTCACAAACACTGAAGTAGGTCTTCAGGTGTCTCTCTTTCTCTCTCTATCTTCCCTCTCAATTTCTCTCTGTTCTAGCCAATAAAAATGGGGGGAAATGCCTGTCAGGAGTAGTGGACTCATGCCAGCACCTGGCCCCCGTGATAACTCTGGGGGAACAAGTGCTTTATTAATTTCTTTATTTTGGATAGACATAGGGAAAAATTGAGAGGGGACTGTAAGGAAGAGGGAAGGAGAGACACCTGCAGCAGTGCTTCACTACTCATGGAGGTGCCCCCCTAACCCCCACACGCGGGGACTGGGGACTTGAACTGGGGTCCTTGTGCATTGCAACACGTGTTCTACCAGCTGTGCCACTGCCCCACCTAATTCCATACTTTTTCTAACAGCTTCTCACAGGGATAATGGGAAGATATGAACATTCAACTTTCATGTCTGTGGGAACATCTTTGTTTTTTTACTCCAAAAATTAATTTAATTTCAGTATCCTCTGTGGCAATCCAGCAAGGGGCTAGGTAAATATTCTTCTTTCTTTCATTCTTTATTTAAAAATTTTTTATTATTATCTTTATGTATTGGATAAAGAGAGCAATTGAGAGAGAAGGGGGAAGGGCTGGGTGGTGGTGTATCTGGTTGAGTGCACATGTTGTAATGCACAAGAACCCAGGTTCGAGCCTCTGATCCCCACCTGCAGGGAGAAAGCTTTGTGAGTCAGTGGTGAAGAAGGGTTGCAGGTGTCCCTCTCTCTCTCTCTCTCTCTCTCTCCCTGTCTCCCCCTTTCCTCTCAATTTCTGGCTGTTTCTATACAATAAAAATAAAAATATATATAAAAAGAGAAGGAAGGGGAATAGAGAGGAAGAGAGACAGAGAGACACCTGTAGTGCTACTTCACCACTTGTGAAGCTTCCCCCTGCAGATGGGGACTGGGGGCTTGAACCTGGGTCCTTGTGCACTGTAACATGTGTGCTCAAACAGGTGTGCCACCACCTGGCCCCTCTTTCTTCCTTTCTCTCTCTCTCTCTTTTCTTTTCTTTTCTTTTTCTTAGTTTCTTTATTTATTAATGAGAAAGATAGGAGGAGAGAGAAAAGAACCAGACATCACTCTGGTACATGTGCTGCTGGGGATTGAACTCAAGACCTCATGCCTGAGAGTCCAATTCTTTATCCTCTGAGCCACCTCTTCGACCATGGTAGATATTTTCCTTTCCTTTCCCTTTCCTTTCCCTTCCCCTTCCCCTTCCCCTTCCCCTTCCTCTCCTTTCCTTTCCTTTCCTTTTTTTTTTTTATGTCTTTGTTGGACTATTAATAGTTTACAGTTGACAATAAAGTGCAATAGTTTGTACATACACAACATTTCTCAGCTTTCCACATAACTATTCAGCTCCCACTAGGTTCTCCTCTGCCATCCTGTTCCAGGACCTGAACCCTCCCCCCACCCCAGTCTTTGATTTTGGTGCAACACACCAGCTCCAGCCCAAGTTCTGCTTAGTGTTTTCCTTCTGATCTTGTTTTTCAACTTCTGTCTATAGTGAGATCATCCCATATTCATCCTTCTGTTTCTGACTTATCTCACTTCACATGATTTCTTCAAGCTCCATCCAGGATGGGGTGAGGGTGAAGTCACCGTTTTTAATAGCTGAGTAGTATTCCATTGTGTATATAGACCACAACTTGCTCAGCCGCTCATCTGTTGTTGGACACCTGGGTTGCTTCTAGGTTTTGTCTATTACCAACTATGCTACTATGAACACAGGTGTACACAGATCTTTTTGGATGGGTGTATTTGGTCATGGTAGATATTTTTCAACAGGGTAAACTTTTTTTTTTTTTTTTTTTGGTTTACACTGGTCTGAATACTCTTATTCTCAACACATTTTTATACTTCTTTCTTCCTCTCGTTCTCTCTTCTTCCTCTTCCTCCTCTTCTTCTCCTGTCTTCTTCACCCTCTAACCCCTCCTTTTGATTTGCCACAAAGGTTATCACTAGAGCTCAGTGCTTCGATAAGGAAAGAAATCTCAGACTTTATCCTAGATAAGAGTCACCCTGATTTGGAGTGGCTTATATCACACACCAGCTCCTGAGCCTGTCTCTCTTAGGAAAAATGAGAAGTCCTGGCTGGCCGGAGTAAGTAGGAGGTCGCTTCTAGAAAAGCGAGGAAAAGGAAGTAGAGAAGTCACTAATGTGGATAGTAGGTTACATTCACTTAAGCCTTTTAAAAAATTTCTTTATTGGGGGATTAATGGTTTACAGTCAACCGTAGAATACAATAGTCTGTACACGCATAACATTTCCCAGTTTGCCACATAGCAACTCAACCCCCACTAGGTCCTTCTCTGCCATCATGTTGCAGGCCCTGAACCCTCCCCCCTACTGCGGAGTCTTTGACTTTGGTGCCATACTCCAACTCCAGCCCAAGTTCTGCACTTAAGCCTTTTTATAGTAACCAGGGCACGTATTTCTGCTCAGCCTCAGAAATGAGTAAGACCTGACCTCCTAGAGCTTACATTCCCATGTCAGACACAGACACGCAGGCAGACAATTCCCAAACAGTATGGTAAAGGCCACGTGAAAGAATGCAGCCGGAACATGTGAAGAGAATATTAAATCCAGCTGGAACATCTGTGAAGCCCCGATAGAGGAGGAGTAATCACCAAGCCATGTCTCGGAGAATAAGCATTTGCTTGCCAGGTGAAGGCTGAGCCTACAAAAGTAACCAAATCAGGAACTAGAGAGGTCAGAGAGAGACACACACAGACTACACTTTGAAACACAGTAGAAGCTGAAATCCACTACAAGTTTGGAATTGCTGGAGATGACATATTTGAAGATCCCAGAGACTCGCTCTTTTTTTTTTTCATTTGGATGTTACTGGAGGCTAATCTTTGAGGTTAGTATTTGAATGGGCAGGAGCTGAAGGAAATCTGGAAAGCAGAGCAGATCATAGTGGGTCCCTGGTGTCAGGGGAAGAAATGTGGGTATACTCTAGGCAGAAATAGAATTTGGTTGAGGGAATTTAACATGGGCTTCTGTTATTTAAAATTTAAAAAAAAATGGGGCCAGGTGGTAGTGCATCTGATTGAAAGCACATGTTACAATGTGCAAGGACCTGGGTTCAAGCCCCTGTTCCCCCCCCCTGCAGGGGGAAAGCTTCACAACTGGTGAAGCAGGGCTGTAGATGTCTCTCTGTCTCTCTCCCTCTCTGTCTATCCATTCTTCTAGATGTTTCTATCCAGTGAATAAAGATAATAAAACTTTAAAAAAAGAACTAATAAGTTTCATCAAGTCTCCGTCTCATTTTCTGTCTTACTGTATCTCAACAGTTTGGGAAATACTCACAAATTGTATTTTGGAATCTATTTCTTTGCATTACTCACCACAGTGACCATATCATTCTAGTACTTGTAGGTAACATTTCTTCCGGCATTTCACTTGCTTTGTACTATGAACAGCTATGTATGTACTTGACTGGTCACAGTATTATGCGGACAGGCCTACTCAAGGATCCACGTTCAAGTCCTGGCTCCCTACCTGCAGGGGGATCCTTCACAAAGCACTGAAAGAGATCTGCGAGTGTCTTTCTTTCTCCCTCTCTGTCTCCCCTCCTCTCTCAATTTCTCTCTGATCTATCCAATAAAATGAAAAAACATGGCTCTCAGGAGCATCAGTGAATTCATAATGCCAACCCAGCCCTGGAGGCAACAACCAAAAAAGAAAAAAAAGGAAGTAAGAAGAAAAGAAAGGCGTGTACGTAAATAAATAAGAAACTCTTAGAAGCTTTGGTGCCTAATTCAGACTTGTTTCCTGCATAGCTAGAGGAATGTAATGACCTGTTAGTGACCTGGATTACAGAGACCATCAAGCTGGCTACAGAGTAATCTTTCTAGATTGAGCAAAGAAGATTAGGAGTTTTCAAGAGCTGACTGCAAGGTGGTATGTTTTGAAGTCTAAGGGTAGAGTGCCTGTGCTCTGAGCATGCCACTCCTTACCTAAGTCACGAAGCATTCCTGTATGGTGTCTGCCACTTTGGGACTTGTGTGTTCCGTGTCTGTCTCCATTGAGCAGTCGGTGTTTGAATTTAGTCAAGGAGAGGCACTGTGGAGTTTGAAAGCTTGGTTGGAATTCACTCCTGTGCTCAAGTTTCCATCATGGCTTCAGCTCCCAGGAGTTGGGCAACCTGCCCAAGGCCACATGATTCCAGCTCTCCCAGGACACGGTAGCCCCCAGGAGTTATTCTTGTCCTTTTTGTCTGTTTTATCCAGAAATTATAGTGGCTTCCTGAAAGGTAACTCATCTATCTCTGCTTTCCTACTCTAGATCATGCTGAGCTCATGGTCTTCCTTCCCTGAATCAAGTCCTCTTAGATAACATATTTGTAAACTTTCTGACTGGATCCTGAGTGATATACCAGCTCCCCAAGTCCCTTCTCCCAGTTCTTCAATTTTAGTGTGTGTGTGTGTGTGTGTGTGTACCAGTGCACTGATAAACTCTTGCATATGGTGGTGCAGGGGATTGAACCCACGACTTTAGAGCATCAGGCATGAAAGTTTCTTTGCATAACCATTATGCTATTTACCCCTGCTTTTAACTATATATTTTGCCTGGAATTGTAGATCTATACTTCTTCCTTCCTTCCCCCCCATTTTCCTCTTTTTAAAAATTTTTATTTATAAAATGGAAATATTGACAAGACCATAGGATCAGAGGGTACAATTCCATACAGTTCCCATCACCAGAGCTCTGTATCCCATCCCATCTGATTTTTTCCTCTTTTTAATACAAGGTATTCATAATGCTCTATGTATGTTCCTTGTATGGGGGACTATGAGTGATAAAGCCATTCCTGCAATGATGGGTACCACTAGTCAAAGTAGATGCACTTTTAGTAAGAGCACAGGGATTAAGTAATGATAAACGAAAAGGGATGACTCAGAAAGGGTGGCATTTTTTTCTGGCCTGTTCTTCAGGGACTTATAACCATGCTACTGACAGAAAGGAATGTGGACGCAGCTCTAAGTCCATCTGTGGCTCTGGAAAATCACCTCAGAGCACATGGTATTCTAATGGCGGATGAATAATATCAACACACACACACACACACACACACACAATTATTCTTTGTATTTATTTTGCCATTGGCATGAAAGACTGCACAAAGAATAACAATCCACATTTTGAGATTCACTTCCCGCACTACTTGAGCATGAAGAGTAGCAGTCAAGGAACCTCATTTTATTTGCTTTAGGCAAGACATATGTTACTCTGAGTAGTTTTTTTTTTTTTTTTTGACTGACACATTTACTTCTTTGGAACATAAAAACTTTTACAATTTAAGATAGTCTATGGAAATTGAACTGCCTACTAAAGGTTTGACCAGCTCCAACATGTTAAGCCCCAGGTCATCTGGCAGTTTGTCACTTCCACCCTCGAGTACTCAAGTGAACTTGAAACTGCAGTGGATTTAAAAAGATACGTGTGTGTGTGTGTGTGTGTGTGTGCGTGCAGAGAGGAAGAATGTCTAAGCACCAAGATTTAGGAGTAGCAGTAAATAAGGAAATATGCTGGGGCCAGGCAGTGACACACGTGGTTAAGCACTCACACCACAGTGCACAAGGACCCAGGTTCAAGCCCTCTGTCCCCACCTGCAGGGGGAAAGATTCACGAGTGGTGACGCAGGGTTGCAATGGTCTATCTCCCTCTTATTCTTGTTGTAGTTATTATTGATGTCATCATTGTTAGATAGGACAGAGAGAAATGAAGAGATGAGGAGAAGACAGAGGGGGAGAGAAAGACAGACACTTGCAGACCTGCTTTACTGCCTGTGAAGCGACTTCCCTGCAGGTGGGGACCCGGGGGCTCGAACCGGGGCCTTTATGCCGGTCCTTGCACTTGGCGCCATGTGTGCTTAACCCGCTGCACTACCGCCCGACCCCCACGTGTAAATATTTTACTATGAAGAAGTGAGGTAGAAGTCATATTGAAATAGTAATTGGATGCATGTGCTCTCCTTTCTCTTAAATTCTTGATTCCAGTCCCACCAGGAGCACGCTTCTCATTGGTTCGCTGAGATTTACCTGTCTTTCCTCATTGGCTACTGTTTTCCAGGTTTGGCTCCTCCCACAGTGTAAAAGTGCTTCTTTTGTGCTCTCAAGAACTCTTCCTACCACTCCTGTGGTACTTCCTCCAACATGTAGGGAGAAACGTGAACAAAACAAAACGAAATCCTGCCGAGTTGACATCTCTGGGCAGAGAGCCTCACCAATATGTCCTGGAACCCCACTTCCCCAGAGCCCCGCCCCACTAGGGAAAGATTGAAGCAGGCTGAGGGTGTGGATCCACCTGCCAACACCCATGTCCAGTGGAGAAGCAATGACAGAAACCAGACCCCCCACCTTCTGCACCGTAAAAAGCACTTTGGCCCACACTCCCAGAGGGATAAAGAATTAGGGGAGCTTCCAATGGAAAGGATGGGACACGGAACTCTGGTGGTGGGAAATGTACAGAATTGTACCCCTGTTATCCCACAATCTTTGTTAAGCATTATTAAATCACTAATATTTTTTAAATAAGATATACAAGAAATAAAATGTAATAAATCAAAAAAGGAAGGAAGGAAGAAATAAACACACACAAAAAAAGAGCTTCCAACAGGTTTTATCTTTTTTCGTTGTTCTGAAGGCAAGCAAGAATGTTTTAGGGGTGTGAGTTTTTTTTTTAACATTTTAACTGCTTCTTGCCAAACATTTCTTGCAAACAGACTGCTCAGAATGATTATCTTTTGCCTCTTCCAATTGATTCATTTCAGTTCATCTCATGCCTCCAGGGTCCTACTGGATAGCACTATACCTCTGTGGTCAAGGTTTCCTCATAGTCAGTAGACAGCTGTCAAGCTGCAGTGCTGAGAGGGACAGTGGCAAGGTCTCTAGGCCTTACTGGATCAAAGATGGAGAGTTCAGGGAAGCCACTGGCTAGAATATAAAGGACAGATTGCTAGAGAGGGGACAGCCGCCTAGGGAGACAGCTCCAGTCTGCAGGAGAATCTGCAGAAGGGCCCAATCAAATCTTTATCCGAGCCGTGATGAGCTCATGCATATGAGAAAAATCTCTAAAATCAGAAAAAGAACCTCCAACAAGAAGAGGAAAAATCTGCAGAATTTTTCTGCTATAGTTTACAGAAAGTGCTATAGTCAGCATGAAAAGGGTTTCCAGTGTAGGTGGTATGAAGTAGAATTCTTTGACAGGGGTGCTACTTTTACTTAAGCCATAAAGACTGATCTGGTCCAGCCTAAAGAACTTAAAAACAGGGCTGGGTGGTGGCGCACCTGGTTGAATGCACATGTAACAATGCACACGGAGCCGAGGTTGAGCCCCCAGTCCCCACCTGCAGGGGGAAAGCTTTGCTAGTGTTGAAATAGTGCTGTTGGTCTCTCTCCCTCTCTCTCTCCCTCTCCCTCTCCCTCTCTTTCCCTTTTTTGCCTCCACAGTTATTGCTGGGGCTCAGTGTTTGTACTAGGAATATACTGCTCCTGTGGTCATCTTTTTGATATATATATATTTTGATAGGACAGAGAGAACTTGAGAAGGGAGGGGGAAGATAGAGAGGGAGAGATAGATACCTGCAGACCTGCTTCACTGCTTGGGAAGTGAGCACCCCTGCAGGTGGGGAGCTAGGGGCTTGAACTGGGATCCTTGTGTTTCATACTATGTACGCTTAACCCAGTGTGCCACCACCCTGCCCCATCTCTCTCGCCCTCTATCACCCCTCCCCTCTCGATTTCTGGCTGTCTCTCTCCAATAAATAACCATAAACATATTTTAAGGAATAATATATTTTTAAATTTAAAAATGAATCTCATTTTGATAAGATTATCTTCAATCTCTTTACCAGTTATAAACCAATAAAAAGTGCACAAATAAAGGCTTCTATTACAACAAACAAGTAACAACTAACCCCCCAAAAGCAAATTTCACAATATCTGGCACCCAACCAAATCTAGCAAAGAAGCAGGCCAATGCATCTCACAGGAAAGAGAAAATGCCATCAGCAAGGCAAACCCAGAAGTGATACAATCCCCAGACAAATGGTAGATGAGGACATTAAAACACCCACAATCAGTATAGGCTCAGTGGGGCTGGGTGGTGGTGCGCCTGATTGAGTGCACATGTCTCAGTGCGCAAGGACCTGGGTTCGAGTCCTGGGACCCCACCTGCAGGGGAAAAGCTTGGAAAGTGGTGAAGCAGTGCTGCAGGTGTCTCTCTGTCTCTCCACCCCTCTCTATCACCCTCTGAATTTCTGTCTCTATCCAATACATAAATCAACACATAATTATAGGCTCAAGGAGAAGAGAGTGTGCGCATAAGAGGAAGGAAAATAGAAGACAGAAATTCCCAAATCAAACCTTTGATATGAAAAAATACAGTTTGAGGGGGCGGGTGGTAGCACAGTGGGTTAAGCGCACATGGCACAAAGCGCAAGGACCAGCATAAAGATCCCGGTTAGAGATCCCGGCTCCCCACCTGCAGGGGTGAAGCAGGTCTGCAGGTGTCTGTCTTTCTCTCTCCCTCTCTGTCTTCCCCTTCTCTCTCCACATCTCTCTGTCCTATCCAATAACAGCAATGGCAACAGTAACATTAACAAGGGTAACAACAAAGGCAACAAAAATGGGGAAAAATGGCCTCCAGGAGCAGTGGATTAGTAGCGCAGGCACTGAGCCCCAGCAATAACCCTGGAGGCAAAAAAAAAAAAGTGCAGTTTGATGATGAAATTTCCACTGGACAAGGTTAGTACCAGGTATCCTTCCCATACAAAGACTCCTAGTTTCATCTGCTCTATTCCTGCTTTAGGGTTCTTGTTTATTAAACAATTTGTCCTGCTTTATATCTTACTGACTTTCAGCCACCAAGTTGCAGATGCTACCATGACATCATCCTGACTTCCCTGAATAGACAACCTCACCAACGTGTCCTGAAAACTCACCTCTCCAGAGCCCTGCCCCACTAGAGAAAGGCAGAAACAGGCTGTGGGTATTGATCTACCTACCAACGCCCATGTCCAGAGGAGAAACAACTACAAAAGCCAGACCTTCTATCTTCTGCACCCCATAAAGAATTTTGGTACTCACAGAGAGATAAAGAATAGGGAAGCTTCCAATGGAGGGACCGGGACATGGAACTCTGGTGGTGGGAACTGTGTGGAATCATACCTCTGTTATCTTACAATATTGTCAGTCATTATTAAATACATTAAAAAACAGCAGGTATCATGCGAAAGCATGGCTTGTTTAACATTAAACAGCAACAACTATTATATCACCATATTGAACAATTTGAAAAGGAAAAACCACATGACTGTCAGAAATAGCATCTGTTAAAATTATACATCCAATTATGATTTAAAAGTGCTCTCAGTAAACCAGAAATCACTAGGAATTTCTTCAACCTGAAGATTTAAGCACCTGAAATGCCTAGAGCTAGTATCATATTACCAGTTGAACAGACTGATTTCTTGGGGCTGGGTGGTGGTTAAGTGCACATATTACCATGCCTAAGGACCTGGGTTCAAGCCCCCTGGTCCCCACCTCAGGGTAGAAGCTTCATGAGTAGTGAAATAGTGCTGCAGATGTCTTTCTCTATCTTCCACCCCTTCTTAAGTTCTCTCTGTTCTGTCAAGTAAAATAAATATTTTTTTAAAGACTGATTTCTCCTGAGACTAGTAACAAGCAAGGTTAACTACGTGTACCCCATTTATTTATTTATTTATTTATTTCCAGGGTTATGTCTGGGGGCTTGGTGGCAGCAATACAAATACAAGTCCACTGCTCCTGGTGGCCTTTTTTTTTTTTTTTTTCCATTTTATTGGATAGGACATAGAGAAATTGAGAGGCAAGGGGAGATAGAAAGGGAGAGAGAAAGACAGATACTCACAGACCTGCTTTGCTGCTTGTGAAGCTTTCCCCCCTGAAGGTGGGGAGCAGGGGCTCAAACTGGGATCCTTGCAGGGGTCCTTGTGTTTTGTACTATGTGCGTTTAACCAGGTGTGCCACCGCCTGGCCCCATAATTAATTTTTCTAGAGGTAGCAAAATTAATTTTTTAATTAATTTTTCATTGTAGCAAAAGGCAGAAAAAGTAAAAGATCTACTGATATAAAAGGAAAACTAAAAATATCTATATTAGGGGGTCGGGTGGTGGCGCAGCGGGTTAAGCGCATGTGGCAAAGCACAGGGACCCGCGTAAGTATCCCGGTTCGAGCCCCTGGCTCCCCACCTGCAGGGGAGTCGCTTCACGGGCGGTGAAGCAGGTCTGCAGGTGTCTATCTTTCTCTCCCCTTCTCTGTCTTCCCCTCCTCTCTCCATTTCTCTCTGTCCTATCCAACAACGAATTGCGTCAACAAGGGCAATAATAATAACCACAACGAAGCTACAACAAGGGCAACAAAAGGGGGAAAAAATGGCCTCCAGGAGCGGTGGATTCATGGTGCAGGCACCGAGCCCAGCAATAACCCTGGAGGAGGAAATATATATATATATATTAACAGAGTAAATGACTGAATAGAAAATTTGAAATAATCTGTGAAAAGTTTGCAAGAAATTAACCGCATATATACAGGACTGGTATGTCAACATAATTTTTACTTCTATTTACTGTCGACAAAGAACCAGAAAATAAATGAAAACTCTTACTTAAAATTTGTAATGGACTGAATGAAGCAGAAGAGAGGACCTTCAGGGGACAGACGGAGAGGGAAAAGGGAAATAACAAAGGCTTCTTCTGAAATCTGAAAGCAGATAATGATGATGATGTGCTCACTTTGCTAAGGGTGGGGGAGTGCTGGCTAGTCTGGAAAATTCAGGCCCTGCATTTGCTTTGCTTTGCTTTTCTTGAGAAGACCAGATCTAAGATTTAGGATAGTCTGTTTTAAGCAGCTTTGGTTTCCTTGTCAAAAACCAAGTGGCTATATATATATTTGGGTCTGTTTGGGGGCTCTGTTTTGTTCCTTTGCTGTTGTCTTTCTATCTTTCTGTCACATATAACAATAAAGATTACACATTACAATAAACATGTATGCACAAGTGGATATTGATGTGTACTGTCTTGGTTCACTTTGCACAATGTTTTTGTTTGCTTTTTATTGTTATTGTTTTCTCCAGGATTTCACACTGACTTTTTCCAGGCAGAAAAGAGGACGGGGTTGAGGGAAGAAAGGGAAAGATAACACAGCACTGGAGTGAAACAGGGACTATATTTGAACCTAGGTCGCCTCTTCTCTTCATCAATGAAGTTGTAGTTTTGAATACAAATTGTTTCTCTACTTTAATAACGGAGAGATTTTCACATCACGCATAATAGTCCCATGTATGCTATCCAATCGATTTCCCCCATCTACTGATCAAACCGTGTCTGGGTTGCTTATTTAGTCTGAGAAAAACCCAGAGAATGGAGAAATCTCCTTTCAATTTTACCAAGATAATTTCACAGGAAAAGGTTTTCTTTTTCTTTTTCTTTTTTTTTTTTGAATATTTATTTTATTTATTTATTCCCTTTTGTTGCCCTTGTTGTTTTATTGTTGTAGTTATTATTGTTGTTGTCGTTGTTGTTGGCTAGGACAGAGAGAAATGGAGAGAGGAGGGGAAGACAGAGAGGAGGAGAGAAAGACAGACACCTGCAGACCTGCTTCACCGCCTGTGAAGCGACTCCCCTGCAGGTGGGGAGCCGGGGTTCGAACCGGGATCCTTATGCCGGTCCTTGTGCTTTGCGCCACCTGCGCTTAACCCGCTGCGCTACAGCCCGACTCCCAAGAATTTTCTTTTTCAAACAAATTGCTGAAACAGATAACCATATGCAAAACATGAACCTTAAACCATCTCTTGAAATATTTCAATTTCATAGAGAAACATGTTAGTTAAGGGAAGAAACACTAATTGTGGTAATAAGAGATCCAACACTGTGCTAGCAGAGCAGACGTGTTAACAATGTGTAAAAACCAAGGTTCAAGCCCCCTGGTCCCCACCTGCAGGGGAAAAGTTTCTTGACTGGTGAAGCAGTGTTGCAGGTGTTTCTCTTTCTCTCTTCATCTCTATCTCCTCCTTTCTTCTCAGTTTCTCTCTGTTTCTATCCAATAAATAAATAAATAAGTTAATAAATAATCTATAAAAAGATAGACTAGGACTGGATCCTGGTGTTCCTGGTTAAATGCACACAGTACAGTGTATAAGGACTTGGGTTCAGCCCCATTCCTACGTGCAGGAGAAGAGCTTCACAAGTGGTGAAAGCAGGGCTTCAGATGTGTCAGGCTAGCGTTGTGCACGCTAGAGATGACCCAGGAACCAAGACTGAGGCGGCAAGGCTATTCAAATCTTTATTCATGTGAGCGCCCCAGAGTCGGGCAGTGGCAGAACTGGTTAAGCCACGTGGAGCCAACAGCAATGGCTGGCAGCAGCCTCTTGGTCTGCACACCCGCCCTCCTCCAGGTCGGGACACTGAAGAGCCAAGACAGAAACAGAAGTGGCTCGACAATACCATACATGGCTAGGAGGGGTGGGGGAAGGTGGGAGGGGCTGGAAATGGTAGTTCCCCCCCCCCCCCCCAGCAACTGTTACTAAGGTTCAGAGGGCAGAAAGAAGACAGATCAAAGGAATGGAATGGGTGGGGAATCTCCCTGGCAAAACAATGATTATGCAGATAGGCCATAGCATCAGGAATGCAGGGGGGGGGGCAGGGGAGCTGGCTTAACGCTTTGTGAGGCTCCTCACAATTTCCCGACCCCTCCCCCTTTCTTTTTATCTAATGACCATAGTATCAGGAATGTAGGGTGCTTTGTAAGGCAGGGAGTCTGATAGATAGGGCAAACCTTTGGGGTTACTCCTGTCCCTCCTTGCTCAACCTCTCTGTAGAGAGAGAGACTAACAGGATAGACACACTCCTCAGGTCAAACCCTGCCAAGCTCAACCACATCCTCACAATTTCCCGACAATAAATAAGCATAATATTAAAAATTTTTAAATGTTGATCCTTTAAATAAAAAAAGACAGAGGGGAGAGACAGAGATATCCAGCATCTCGGAGCCTTAAGACAAGACATACTTGTTTCATTTACATCATAGTTTCAAGGGGCCAGGTGGTAGCACACCTGGTTGAGTGCACATGACAATGTGTTAGGACCTGGGTTCAGATGCCCAGCTGCCACCTGCGGGGGAAAGCTTTGTGAGTAGTGAAGCAGTGCTGTAGGTGTGTCTGTTTCTCCCCTCTCCGTCATTCCCTTCCCTTGCCATTTCTGGCTGTCCCTACCTAATACATAAAGAGAGATAATTCATGTAGGTTGGACTGCTCCTAGCAACTTCAGCTAAGCAGGGACTCTGGACCTTTGGTTCCTTCCATCTTGTGACCTTCATGACTTTGATGGTTTCACTCTTACTACAGATGAGACGAGAGAACAGAGACCGATGCACTGACAGGCACCATCACACCTGCCCATCTCCCTTAGTCCAAATTTTAGTTACAGGGCAGAAAGGTTAGGGAGCAGTGTTTTTTATATTCCAGAAAAGGAACGTGGTGTTTTTATCTATTTGTCTAGACAGTTTTCATCAGGAAAAAAAATATGTCTGTTTTCTTTTTAAGTTCTAGCGTATTTGACCTGACTATGTCAGGAAGTCCTTAGTACTTATCCACTTGCTGAAACTCAACAGCTCAGAGTGGGATGACCTCAGTGTTAAACTCTCCTGTCTGGAATATGTAAGTGAGTCAATAGAGGTGTTGCTAATATTTTGATCTACATCCTGGATTTGAGTGTGACAGCCAGATCGTGAGAGAGAGAGAGAGAGAGAGAGAGAGAGAGAAAGAGAGAGAGAGAGAGTGTGTGTGTGTGTGTACCACCTTATTTAGTCTTTTTTATCGTCACCACTATGCTGAAATAGCAGTTATCACAATGACCAACAACAATGGTCCCACATTGTCACATTCAGTGGTCAGTTTCCCATCTATATCTACCTTGGCATGAGAATTTGATTTGATGTGCTTTTTAAAAAAAAATTATTTATTTATTTATTTATTTATTTATTTATTATTGGATAGAGACAGAGAGAAATTGAGAGGGAGGGAGAGGCAGGGAGAGAGACAGACAGACACCTGCAGCCCTGCTTCACCACCCGTGAAGCTTTTCCCCCTGCAGGTGGGGACCAGGGCCTTGAACCCGTGTCCTTGTGCACTATAATCTGAATGGTTAATTAGGTGCACCACTGCCTAGCTCCCGAATTTGATACAGTTGATCACTGCCTCTTTCTGAAACATTTTCTTCATTTGTCTCCTGGGATACTACTTTCTCCACGCCCTGCCTGATTCCTTATTGTTGCTTTATCTGCTTCTTCATTTCCTTCGACTTCTAATTTCTGTCACAGAAAGACAGACACCTCCAGAACCCTCCCCTAAAAATGTCACGTTTGAGTTAGGGATTTTAAAAAGCTATTGATTAGGCTTTACACTTGGGGATCAGCTCCCTGCCCCTACCTCTCCTCTCTTCATCATAGTTTTGAATAACTCAGAATAAAAATTTCTTTCATTCCTTCTCTCTTCCCCCTCTACTCCTTTCTTTATAATCAAATGATGTGGATAATGTCTCTTACAACTGGTAATTAAGGTCCAGATGGAGCAGTACATGGCTAATTTCTAGAAACAGGCAAAGTAGACATTTATATTCTTTTTAGTGAGAAATACTTGCTGCTCTTAAAAAACAACTTAAGCTGACCTTATCAGGAAAGAGTCCAGGAAGTGTTAAGAAGGAAGAGCAACAAATTCACAGAACTCGCTGAATGCAAAAGGGAAGAACCATGTCTCCACACGTGGAACCTACTCCTTTTTGCCAACCTGTTTGATCATCTGGGAAGGAGCGGTCTTCATTTACCTAAGTTCCTACCTCTTTTTAAATTTTTTTGGCCTCCAGCTGGGGCTCAGTGCCTGCACCATGAATCCACCGCTCCTGGAGGCTACCTTTCCCCCCTTTCGTTGCCCTTGTTGTTGTAGCCTTGTCATGGTCATTATTGTTGTTGTTGATGTTGTTCGTTGCTGGATAGGACAGAGAGAAATGGAGAGAGGAGGGGAAGACAGAGAGGGGGAGAGAAAGACAGACACCTGCAGACCTGCTTCACCGCCTGTGAAGCGACTACCCTGCAGGTGGGATCAAACCGGGATCCTGACGCCAGTCCTTGAGCCTTGCACCACCTGCGCTTAACCTGCTGCGCTACTGCTCGATCCCCCTCTTTGTGTTTCAGGATGGCACCATTCCAGGGACGAGGAGGTAAGGTCCACACATACTTTGCAGAGACTCACAGATACAGTTTTTCTAGACTGCCCAGCGGTTGCTTCCAATCTTGTGAACGTCTAGTATTTGCAGATATGTCCATATCCTTGTCACAAGCAAGAACAGTTATTAGATTCATCGTGGTAATGCTCATGGATCCTTTGTGTGCCTACTGACTATAAACTCTCTTTTTGAGCGGAGCAGGGTTCAGGAGAGCCCTGCATTAGGAGAGCAGCCAGGTAAAGAGAACCTTAATATTAAACCCTATTTCATTTCTCTTTCTTTGCCTCCAGGGTTATCACTGGGCTTGGTGCCAGCACTACATATCTATTGCTCCTGGCAGCCATTTTTTCTCTTTCTATTTTTATTTGATAGGACAGAGAGAAAGTGAGAGAGGAGGGGAGACAGAGAAGGGTGGAGAAAGAAAGCTGCAGATCTGCTTCACTGCTCATGAAGCATTTCCCCTGCAGGTGGGGAGCATGGGCTCGAACCCAGGTCCTTGTGTATGTGATATGTGCACTTGCCAAGATGTACCACCACCTGGTCCCCCTAATTGCTATTTCTAATAGACTGAGCATGCTCAGAATAGAGATGTTTATTCTCCCCCCCCATCCTCTACATAGTGTTGAGGACATAAACAGGTAACCAACAGAAAGTACAGTGATTTATTAATTGTTTAACGTAATTAAAACACATATTGGTCATCAGTCAAATACCAGAGGATACCAAAGTACCTTTCATTTATTGCTGGCAGATGAATGATGCTTACCACACCTTATATGGTAAGAAGCAATAGGGGAGTCAGGCGGTAGTATAGTGGGTTAAGCGCACGTGGCATGAAGCACAAGTAGTAAGGATCCCAGTTTGAGCCCTGGATTCCCACCTGCAGGGGCGTCGCTTCACAGATGATAAAGCGGGTCTGCAGGTGTCTCTCTTTCTCTCCCCCTCTGTGTCTTCCCCTCCTCTCTCCATTTCTCTCTGTCCTATCCAACAGCGACGACATCAATAACAACAATAATAACTACAACAATAAAACAAAAAGGGCAACAAAAAGGGAAAATGAATAAATAAATATTTTAAAAAATGAAATTTTGTATTTGATTCACACATTTCATGGCTACCACTAAAAAGTGGAGTTCAGGGGCTGGGTGGTGGCATACCTGGTTGAGCGCACATGTTACAGTGCACAAGGACCTGGGTTCGAGCCCCCAGTCCACACCTGCTGGGGAAAGCTTTGTGAATGGTGAA